>NC_053119.1:4040787-4290508 GCF_010015445.1 Perca fluviatilis | reverse complement strand
GTTCTCTTTGACTAAAAACTTAGACTAAAGATACCTTGTATTCCTTTGACTAAAACTAGACTAAAATGATTCTAGACTTTTAGTCTAATTAAAACCTCAACAAGACATTCCTAGCCTCTTTGATCAAAACCAATTAATGATCTAGACTTTTAGCTCCACTTAAAACCCCACTAAGATATTCCTTGAGTTCTCTTTTGACTAAAACCGAATTAAAATGATTTGAGACCTTTAGCTCAATGCAAAAACTGGAATTAAATATACTCAGAGTTCTCTTTTGACTAAAAACTAGACTAAATGACGGTGACTTTGGGCCTAATTAAAAACTTTTTGGCTCAAGATACCCTCGGAGTTCTCTTGACCTCAAACTGACTACATACCTTGAGTTCTCTTTTTATGACTAAAACTAGACAGTTTCATGTACTTTTAGCTCTCATCAAAACTTGACTACATGTCTTGGAGTTCTCTTTGACTAAAACTACACTAAAATGATTCTATAGGGGCCTAATTAAAACTCCTAATTAAGATACTCAGAAGTCTCTTTATTCAAAAACCAGACTAAAATATATTCTTTAAATGACTAAAACTCCTAATTAAGATACCTTGAGTTCTCTTTGACTAAAACACTGTAAAATGACAGATTCTAGCTCACAAACTTGACTAAGATACCTTGAGTTCTTTGACTAAAACTAGACTAAAATGGCGAGACTTTTAGTTGCTGACTAAAACTCACTAAGATACCTTGAGTTCTTTTGACTAAAACTAGACTAAAATGCATGTAGATTCTGAAGCCTACTAAAACTCATCTGTCCAAGATACCTTTGAGTTCTTTGGACTCTCCAAAAACTAGACAATGGCTTAGACTTTTAGTCAACTAAAACTTGACTAAGATACCTTGAGTTTCTTTGACTAAAAACTAGATTCAAAATGTATGTATCTTTAACAACTTAAAACTTGACTAAGATACTTGAGTTCTCTTTGACTAAAACTAGACAAATGAAGCAGACTTTAGTCGACTAAAACTCTGACTAAGATACCTTGAGTTCTCTTTTGACTAAAACTAGACTAAGATACCTGAGTTCTCTTTTGACTAAAACTATGACTAAGATACCTTGAGTTCTCTTTTGACTAAAACTAGACTAAAATGACGAGACTTTTAGTCGAATTAAAACTCTAACTAAGATACCTTGAGTTCTCTTTGACTAAAACTAGACTAAAATGACGAGACTTTTAGCTCACTAAAACTCCGACTAAGATACCTTGAGTTCTCTTTGACTAAAACTAGACTAAAATGATCTAGATCTTTAGCCTACCAAAACTTGACTAAGATACCTTGAGTTCTCTTTTGACTAAAACTAGACTAAAATGACGAGACTTTTAGTCGGTTAAAACTTGACTAAGATACCTTGAGTTCTCTTTTGACTAAAAACTAGACTAAGATACCTTGAGTTCTCTTTGACTAAAACTAGACAAATCATAGGACTTTTAGTCCACTAAAACTTGACTAAGATACCTTGAGTTCTCTTTGACTAAAAACTAGACTAAAATGACCAGACTTTTAAGTCGACTAAAACTCTACTAAGATACCTTGAGTTCTCTTTGACTAAAACTAGACTAAAATGATGACTTTTAGTCGACCTAAAACTCTAACTAAGATACCTTGAGTCTCTCTTTTGACTAAAACTAGACTAAAATGACGAAGACTTTTAGCTCGACTAAAACTTGACTAAGATACCTTGAGTTCTCTTTGACTAAAAACTAGACTAAAATGGCGAGACTTTTAGTCGAACTAAAACTTCGACTAAGATACCTTGAGTTCTCTTTTGACTAAAACTAGACTAAAATGGCGGAGCTTTAGCTCAATTAAAACTTGACTAAGATACCTTGAGTTCTCTTTGACTAAAACTAGACTAAAAATGACGAGACTTTGCAATTAAAACTCTGACTAAGATACCTTGAGTTCTCTTTGACTAAAAACTAGACAAAGAATGGCAGACTTTTAGCTCGACTAAAACTCTAATTAAGATACCTTGAGTTCTCTTTTGACTAAAACTAGACTAAAATGACGAGACTTTTAGTCGAACTAAAACTCACTAAGATACCTTGAGTTCTCTTTTGACTAAAACTAGACTAAAATGACGAGACTTTTAGTCGACTAAAACTTGACTAAGATACCTTGAGTTCCCTTTGACTAAAACTAGACAAATGGCGAGACTTTTAGTCGACTAAAACTCGACTAAGATACCTTGAGTTCTCTTTGACTAAAAACTAGACTAAAATGACGAGACTTTTGCCTAATAAAACTGACTAAGATACCTTGAGTTCTCTTTGACTAAAAACTAGAATAAAATGAGACTTTTAGTTCCGACTAAAACTTCGACTAAGATACCTTGAGTTCTCTTTGACTAAAACTAGACTAAAATGAGAGACTTTTAGTCGACTAAAACTCTGACTAAGATACCTTGAGTTCTCTTTTGACTAAAACTAGACTAAATGACGAGACTTTTAGTCGACTAAAACTTGACTAAGATACCTTGAGTTCTCTTTTGACTAAAACTAGACTAAAATGGCGAAACTTTTTAGGCGGACTAAAACTCGACTAAGATACCTTGAGTTCTCTTTTGACTAAAACTAGACAAAATGGCGAGACTTTTAGCCGACTAAAACTTGACTAAGATACCTTGAGTTCTCTTTGACTAAAACTAGACTAAAATGACGAGACTTTAGCTAACAAAACTCAATTAAGATACCTTGAGTTCTCTTTTGACTAAAACTAGACTAAAATGACGAGACTTTTAGTCGACTAAAAACTTGACTAAGATACCTTGAGTTCTCTTTGACTAAAACTAGACTAAGATACCTTGAGTTCTCTTTGACTAAAACTAAAAGACTAAGATACCTTGAGTTCTCTTTGACTAAAAACTAGACTAAAATGATCGAGACTTTTAGCTCGACTAAAACTCGAATTAAGATACCTTGAGTTCTCTTTTGACTAAAACTAGACTAAAATGACGAGACTTTTAGTCGACTAAAACTCGACTAAGATACCTTGAGTTCTCTTTTGACTAAAACTAGACTAAAATGACGAGACTTTTAGTCGACGAAAACTGGACTAAGATACCTTGAGTTCTCTTTTGACTAAAACTAGACTAAAATGACGAGACTTTTAGTCGACTAAAACTTGACTAAGATACCTTGAGTTCTCTTTTGACTAAAACTAGACTAAGATACCTTGAGTTCTCTTTTGACTAAAACTAGACAAATGACGAGACTTTTAGTCGACTAAAACTTGACTAAGATACCTTGAGTTCTCTTTTGACTAAAACTAGACTAAAATGACGAGACTTTTAGTCGACTAAAACTCGACTAAGATACCTTGAGTTCTCTTTTGACTAAAACTAGACTAAAATGCAGCTTTTAGTCACAAAAACAAAAAAACATGGCACTTTTACCACTAAAACTTGACTAAGATACCTTGAGTTCTCTTTTGACAAAAACTAGACTAAATGACGGCGAGACTTTTAGTCGACTAAAACTTGACTAAGATACCTTGAGTTCTCTTTTGACTAAAACTAGACTAAAATGGCGAGACTTTTAGTCGACTAAAACTCGACTAAGATACCTTGAGTTCTCTTTTGACTAAAACTAGACTAAAATGGCGAGACTTTTAGTCGACTAAAACTTGACTAAGATACCTTGAGTTCTCTTTTGACTAAAACTAGACTAAAATGGCGAGACTTTTAGTCGACTAAAACTTGACTAAGATACCTTGAGTTCTCTTTTGACTAAAACTAGACTAAAATGACGAGACTTTTAGTCGAAATTGAGTTTAAAATAAAATTTTAGTCTAACTAAAACCGACTAAGATACCTTGTGTTCTCTTTTGACTAAAACTAGACTAAAATGACGAGACTTTTTGTCGATAAAACTTCGACTAAGATACCTTGAGTTCTCTTTTGACTAAAACTAGACTAAAATGACGAGACTTTTAGTCGACTAAAACTTGACTAAGATACCTTGAGTTCTCTTTTGACTAAAACTAGACTAAAATGACGAGACTTTTAGTCGACTAAAACTCGACTAAGATACCTTGAGTTCTCTTTTGACTAAAACTAGACTAAAATGACGAGACTTTTAGTCGACTAAAACTTGACTAAGATACCTTGAGTTCTCTTTTGACTAAAACTAGAAATGCTAATATGGATTTTAGTCGACTAAAACTTGACTAAGATACCTTGAGTTCTCTTTTGACTAAAACTAGACTAAAATGACGAGACTTTTAGTCGACTAAAACTCTGACTAAGATACCTTGAGTTCTCTTTTGACTAAAAACTAGACTAAAATGAGTAGGACTTTTAGCCGACAAAACTCTGACTAAGATACCTTGAGTTCTCTTTTTGACTAAAACTAGACTAAAATGACGAGACTTTTAGTCGATTAAAACTCGACTAAGATACCTTGAGTTCTCTTTTGACTAAAACTAGACTAAAATGACGAGACTTTTAGCCTAAACTTAACTAAGATACCTTGAGTTCTCTTTGACTAAAACTAGACTAAAATGAGCCTTTAGCTCGATAAAACTTAACTAAGATACCTTGAGTTCTCTTTTGACTAAAACTAGACTAAAATGACGAGACTTTTAGCTCGACTAAAACTCTAACTAAGATACCTTGAGTTCTCTTTGACTAAAACTAGACTAAAATGAGCGAGACTTTTAGTCGACTAAAACTCGACTAAGATACCTTGAGTTTCTTTTGACTAAAACTAGACTAAAATGACGAGACTTTTAGCAAAATTACTAAGATACCTGGAGTTCTCTTTGACTAAAACTAGAACTAAGATACCTTGAGTTCTCTTTTGACTAAAACTAGACTAAAATGACGTAGACTTTTAGCTCGACTAAAACTTACTAAGATACTTTGAGTTCTCTTTGACTAAATTTAGACAAAAATACTAAGATACCTTGAGTTCTCTTTTGACTAAAACTAGACAAATGGCGAGACTTTTAATTCGACTAAAAACTTGACTAAGATACCTTGAGTTCTCTTTTGACTAAAACTAGACTAAAATGGCCGAGACTTTTAGTCGACTAAAACTGACTAAGATACCTTGAGTTCTCTTTTGACTAAAACTAGACTAAAATGGCGAGACTTTTAGTCGACTAAAACTGACTAAGATACCTTGAGTTCTCTTTTGACTAAAACTAGACTAAATGCGAGACTTTTAGTCGACGCTGTAAAATGTAAAATGACTGAGATACCTTGAGTTCCCTTTGACTAAAACTAGACTAAAATGGCCGAGACTTTTAGCTCGACTAAAAACTCTGACTAAGATACCTTGAGTTTTCTTTTGACTAAAACTAGACTAAAATGGCGAGACTTTTAGTCGACTAAAACTTGACTAAGATACCTTGAGTTCTCTTTTGACTAAAACTAGACTAAGATACCTTGAGTTCTCTTTTGACTAAAACTAGACTAAAATGACGAGACTTTTAGTCGACTAAAACTTGAATAACAAAAATGTTTGGCACAAGACTAAATTAAAAATAGGTGACAAAATTAACACTAAACTATTGAAATAGTATTTTTCCAATGTGATGACGTTGGTCATCTAATTCTGGCCAAAGCAGACCCCGCCCCCATGTGTTTGTTTTTCTCGTTGCAGGAAGCTTACCTTGAAGCCGAGCTGTGCGGCTTTGATGGCAGCGACGTAGCCGCCCGGACCGGAGCCCACCACCGTGACGTCTGCATCGACTACAGAGAGGCAACACAAGAAACCTTTAGCACCAGTTTACAACAAGCAGCTCAGAGCACAGAGACACTGGAGAGACTTTACCCCCTCAGGGGTAAAAGACTGAACTACAGCTGAAAGCGTAACTCTCGCCAAAATGCAACCTAGGGGTCTTTTTGTTGATGTACCCTGAGTCAAACTTTCGTTTAAAAGCATATTTAGGATGGAAACGCCAGTTTTAAAGTGCCCATATTATGAAAAAAACACTTTCTGGTGATTTGGGGTGTTCTTTTGGTGTCTCTGGTGCTTCCACACACATACACACTTTGAAAAAAATCCATCCATGCTGTTTTGAGTGAGATACGGTTTCTGAATGTGTCCTGCTTTCAGTCTCCTGGTGAGCTGTTCAAAATCGGCTCGGACTGTGACGTCACAGTCCGAAACGAGGTGGCTAACCGCAACCGTTAGCTCGTAGCGTTAGCGTAATGCTAACACTAGCATGGTACCTCGTTCTCAATAGCAAAGCACTGCTACAACGCACACAAGTTCACCATAATCTACAAAAGAACTACTTACATGTGTGCCCTCATTTAGAAGTCTCCCAGCTAATCCTGCCTTGTAACTGACTGAAGTTGGAGAAACAGCCTTTCTTTTACTTCTATGGAGTTAGCTAGCTGACATGATCTACATCTGAGCTACTGAGCATGTGCGAGTGCAATCAAAGATAGTACAGAAGAAGAAAAGAGGTCTCACTCTGTAGCTAAAACAGAAACCAGGTGAAAAGAGGATCTACAGCAGTGAGAGAGAGCTGTGCAGTACAACAAAAATATGGTGTTTTTTGAAAATTAAACCATGTAAACCTATTCTGGTACAACCTTAAAATACAATTATGAACCTGAAAATGAGCAAAATATGGGCGCTTTAAGATTTACTGTATTCTCGTTTTTTGGTCAAATGGCCTTTTGAATGGGATTGCTAGGGGCGCTACTACGATCACATCAAAAATCACTATTTTTAAACCACTAAGAAGGCTCGACACAACATGAGACTTTGCTCCAAGTCTCACCGGGGGCTCTACACACGAACTCAGCATTGAGAACGTTGTTTGTGTTCACAAGTTGAGTTTTGTCACATTTGATTCTTAGCGTAATTAGTGCCATATAGGGCTATAACTGTTCTTAAAAGGTGCCCTGCCACACAAAACCATTTTTCCTTGTATTTTTTTTTTAAATCTGTCAGGTCCATATGTGTGTTTGCGTTATGTTGTGAATGTGAAAATGAACTGCTACCTCCTCTGTCAGCTCTACACTGAACAGAAATAAGCAGAGAAATCAGACCAATCACAACAGCTGGTCAGTCTGACATCATGCTGCCTGAGCTCATTACTATTCATGAGCTCGCCCAGTTGGGCTGGGTAAAGGATGCTGACAGCCAGGCTCTCATTGGCTAACTGTTAGCCCAATCAGATTCAAACAGCTTAGCTTGTTGAATATTAATGAGAACTGGCAGAAATCGAGCCGAGTCTTCCTGCAGGCTTTCTATACCGCGCTAGAATGGCTTGAAACAAGGTAACCAAGGCATTTTTAACGCAACAATTTTTACAGAGTCCATGGTAGACCTTCAGACATCACCGCAAAGTCACGAAATACGTGTGGCAGGGGCACCTCAAGTTTTAAAAGTCGTCTTACTTGCTGCTTTGTCGGCGTAGGTTCTGACGGACAGCGCCGAAGCTCCGTGCAGCTTGCAGGGCAGGTGGTGGCTCCGCTGTGAGGCAAACCAAAACAAGACAAGTCAAACACACAACCACCCAATACAACAGTGGCCCTCAACCTTTCCTGTGCCATTCACTATCCAGGTCCCTTACTGCAGTGGCGTTAACCAGCAGCTTTTAATGTTGCAGACCACTGTTTTTGAAAGTAGTTTAAAAATGTAAACTTATATTGTTGTGAATCGTTGGTGTAAACACTCTTAACCTTTGTGTGGTCACCGGGACCCGAAGGACCACACAAGGATGATGTACTTCTGTTTATTTTGTTGAGAATTGCTCTCTAAACCCTGTCTCTTGTAAAGTAAGTAAGTAAAGTTTGTTTCCTAGCACATTTAAACACCGTTTAAGCTGACCAAAATGCTGTACAAAACGAGCACCAAGGTGCTGCATTAACCTTTGTTTGTCCTTCGGGTCACCGGGACCCGAAGGACAAAACAAAGGTTAAAACAAACGCCCCCCACCCCCGAGGGGACCTTAACACCCCCCTTCATCACTGAGCTGCCTCTCATCTATTTTCCCACAATGGCACAAGTTTGAATGTTGTGAATTCATGTTTGGGTGGTGATGGCGCAGTGTCTCTGTGTGGGTTTCTGTGCGTTTCTGTGTCTTTTAAATACATATAATATCAAATATCTCTCGCTATCATTTTTTTGGTCATTTTAGTTGCATTCTCAGACTTTTGTCATTTTTTTTTTTAAACATTTGTAGGTTTTTGCAAAGTTTTGTTGCTTTTTAGTCATTCGTTTTGACTTTCAGCTGACATAAAGCTCTTCAAAAGAGTCAGACACATGCCGTTGGTGTGGGAGACCTGGCTGGGTTCAATTCCCACTGCACTGATACATCAACCAATGTGTCCCTGAGCAAGGCACCTAACCCAGAGATGCTCCAGAGGCGTGCGGCCTCTGACATTTAGCATATATAGCACATATTGCAATTGTAAGTCGCTTTGGATAAAAGCTTCAGCTAAATGACATGTAATGTAACGTCACTAAAGTATTATCCGGAGGAACTCAGACTCGACAATAGCCTGCTTAATATTTGTTTTGGGAATTTCCTTTAATGTAATTTCCTTGATCCGTTTGTAGAAAACCACAGTGAAGAACAGATTTTGGGGAAAGAAGTTACGTCTGACATCAAACTGTCAGCATCACATTTTAGGAATTAAAAATCTGATTTAAGATAAAACTTTATTTATCCCGAGGAAAATTGTTGTGCAGCCGTGGCCGTACAAAATGGGAAAGAGTGGAAATAATTAATGTATAAACAACAATAAAGATCATTAAGAAAGGGGAAAAAAAGGTAAACACTATCAGAGATGTAAACAGGTTAAATTTAACAGGGAGCTAAAGTCAGATTTAGATTTAGGGAAACTGGCATGTTGCTTTGTTTACAGAAAGAAAGAAAGAATGAATGAAAAAGAAAGAAGAGGAAACAGAAGAAGGAAAATAAATGGAAGTAAGAAGAAACTAAAAGGAGGGAAAGTTTGGAGGAAGAAATGGAGAAAAAAAATAGGTTTGAAGGCAGTAAGAAAGATAGGAAAGCAAATAGGGGAGGAAAGAGAGGGATGATGGGGGACAAATGAAGGGAAAAAGTCCTGCCTGCCCCGTCACTGCAAGCCTCTCATGCTTATACATCTCTCAGTACATTCATGTGGAATTTATATTTAGTATCTTTTCTTTTATTGTCCATATTATTCATGTGGATTTGTTATTTTAATCATTCTGTTTATGATGTATGTGTATGTTGTGTGTGATGTCTTTAAGCTACTGGGACCTTGAAATTCCCCTTTGGGTATCTATCTATCTATCTATCTATCTATCTATCTATCTATCTATCTATCTATATATGATGAAAGAGGGGACTAATTAAAGCAACAAAGATAGACAGACGAGTGAAGTTGGCTGCTGGAACAGTGAAAGTGGCAGTTGTGTTTTTTGGGCGATTTAACCAGAAAACTAAAAAAAAGAAGTTTTAAGGACCGGAGTCAGTTTCCAGCCGGGGACTGAATGGACGGTATCTATAGCAACTGTTAGCTCTTTCATCTGTCAGAGCTGCGCATCAAACCTAAAACTCTTCATTAGCCTTTCCAGCTACGCAGGCTGCTCACGCGCTGGCTAGTTGTCAAGCAAACATGTTTAAATATGTGATATAAAGACTAGCTATATAATCGTGAATACACTTCAGAGAGTAACGTGTTATTTGGCTCATGAATCTGTGAGACGACACGGCCATAAGTGGCTGAGCCTCTGACATAACCTCACTCAGAGTTAGCATTAGCTAACCACTGCTAACTAGCTTAGCATGCTAACATGCATCGTAGGGAGAGAACTGTCAACTGTAACGTCGACTAACGAGTTACTATTACGTCAAGCGTTGTAAGAAACCATTAAACTTAGCATATAAATATCACGCAACGCTCAACTTAACTCAAAAAGTTAATTTACAGACGAAGTAGCAAACATTGACTTAGCTACGTTAAGGTTACCCTTTTCCATGATGCGTACCAATATCCAACAACAAATGTCTTAATTTTATTTAAATGTGGGTTTTTTTAAATTTTTCTTCGCGCCGAATTAATAAGACGGAGTTATTAAATTAGACAACGTATTAACGACATATCAAAAGGACATATTTATTTCGCCAATAACCACAACAACTTAGAATCGCACTTTTTTCCAGTGAAGTCTGGCGTTACGTTCTCTCCGTACGAGTTCTCCTGAGCTGTTAGCTGACATGCTAGCCAGGCCCGGGCCAAAAGTCTAAAACTACCAGTTTCCCGAGGACCAACAGCCCAGTGGGCCGAGTCAGAAGCAGCTCCGGACAACATATGCTGGTTGGTATATTAATAATATCCGTCCTTACCGTGGCCAAGGAGCGGTATAACTGCGTCCAGCTCTGCATTTTGTCTGTGTCCCCTTACCGGATCTGTAACCTACAGTAGGCCGATCAGCCAAGGACTCCTGTCATTGCGCATGCGCAGTACCAGTCGACGAAAACACGCCTTAAGTCGCGTCTATTTGACGTCCATGATTGCGAAAGCTGAAAAACTGTTGAAACCAGTCTAGTGAAGACTTTCAAAAACACCTATGTGCTTTTATTACTGAGAATATTTATGAGAGTCTCGTTTTGGAGGAATATGTTGTTTGGTCTGAAGTCATTTTGCTCTTGATATACAGTATATGTCCCTGTAAGACTAAAAAAACAAACTTAACTGCATAAGATAAGATAAGCAATTATTTTCAATATATTTTTGCACAGAATGGAGGAGAGAAAAGGTGAATTATAAGTTTTTAGGGGAAATTTGTCATAGTTGACAATATGATGAAAAAACATCCTTTTGTAGGAAACACAATGAAGGAAATATAGAAAGAAGAAAGGTCAAAGGGAAGCCTGTTAATACACAGTAGGTCCACATTATAAATGAAAGACAGACTATGGCAGCACACAACCCCCAACATAAAGGTGAGTGCAGTGAGCCAGGTAAAGCTGGAAAATAAATCCATAAGGAGTCCTGCAAAATACTTCAATTACAGAACTTCAGAAACCTTTTATACACCAGAAAGTAAGATTTATTGCCAGTTAAGTAGCACTTATTAGGAATATGCTCTGGTAGATGGTGCATACATAAAAACAATGTTATAAAAAACACCACACACAATACACAATATATACATACACACACATATACACACTAGAGCTGGGAAATATATAGATATCGTAATATGAGACTAGATTTCGTCTTAGATTTTGGATATCATAATATGACATAAGTGTCTTTTCCTGGTTTTAAAGGCTGCATTACAGTAAAGTGATGTCATTGTCTGAACTTACCAGACTGTTCTAGCTCTTCTATTATTCACCTTTACCCATTTAGTCATTACTTCCACATTACTGATGATTATTGATCTAAAATCTCACTGTGTAAATATTTTGTGAAAACACCAATAGTCAACACCACAATATCGTTGCGGTATCGATATCGTGATATTTAATTTTATCCATATCGCCCAGCCCTAATATATACACACACACACACACACCAATTTAACATTAAGAAGAGAAGAAAATAAAAAAGAGGCTGTGTGGTTAGTGCAGAATTATGTACCAAAATGTAGAGGGATGTGCAAAAAGGACAGAATGTGCAGACGACAGGATGTAGGGTTACAGTTCATGTTCTTTTGTATAACAAACAAAATAAACAAATAATGCCATAAATAAAAGAAGTGACAATGTACAACTACCATCAGGTGATGGGGCAACTTGTCACAAATGCACAGTCTCTACTTAACTATGTATAACCCCATATGAAAGTGAGATGAAATTTAATCTTTAATTTGATATGGAAAATGACTGATAGTGAAGTACTGATACAGAGAAATTGAAGGGGTGACAAGATACCCTGCTCTCCTAAACTTACATTACTAAACAGTAAGTTTAGGAACTAAACCTTACTATGTCAAGTAATGCGTTTATGGAAGAGGATTTGGGCTAATGTAAAGAGTGAAATTTGACTTCTTGAGTTTAAAATTCAGCCTTTTTTCTCAGAATTCAGAGTTAAAACTTTACAGTTTTTTTTTTTTTTTCGTTCAACATTGAAAGTAAGACTTTCATTTTTTACATGTGGATCTAATCCTTTCACATATGCAACACCACCCAAAAATGAAGTTTTATGGTTTTCAGTTCAGCTAGAGAAGCTACCGGGAGAAAATATCACCCAAAGAATCCTGTTGTAGAAATTTGAAATTCTTTATTACAAGAAAAGGTACACACAGAACAGCAGGTAAGGGATAATGTAGAGAGAGGCGGTTGTAATAGGGTCTCTCCGCCAGTATTTTAAAAGGTCCCATGGCATGAAAATTTCACTTTGAGTTTTTTTTGTGTTTAACATTAATATGAGTTCCCCCAGCCTGCCTATGGCCCCCCAGTGGCTAGAAATGGTGATAGGTGTAAACCGAGCCCTGGGTATCCTGCTCTGCCTTTGAGAAAATGAAAGCTCAGATGGACCAATCAGGAATCTTCTCCTTATGACATCATAAGGAGCAAGGTTACCTCCCCTTTCTCTGCTTTGCCCGCCCAGAGAATTTGGGAAAGAGACTTCAGATAAAGTATTAGGGGACCACTAAGGTCTATATAAAAGAGACTTCAGATACAGTATTAGGGGACCACTAAGGTCTATATAAAAGAGACTTCAGATACAGTATTAGGGGACCACTAAGGCCTATATAAAAGAGACTTCAGATACAGTATTAGGGGACCACTAAGGTCTATATAAAAGAGACTTCAGATACAGTATTAGGGGACCACTAAGGTCTATATAAAAGAGACTTCAGATACAGTATTAGGGGACCACTAAGGCCTATATACAGTGCCTTGCGAAAGTATTCGGCCCCCTTGAACGTTTCGACCTTTTGCCACATTTCAGGCCTCAAACATAAAGATATAAAACTGTAATTTTTTGTGAAGAATCAACAACAAGTGGGTCCCAATTATGAAGTGGAACGAAATTCATTGGCTATTTCAAACTTTTTTAACAAATAAACTGAAAAAGTGGGCATGCAAAATTATTCAGCCCCTTTACTTTCAGTGCAGCAAACTCTCTCCAGAAGTTCAGTGAGGATCTCTGAATGATCCAATGTTGACCTAAATGACTAATGATGATAAATAGAATCCAGCTGTGTGTAATCAAGTCTCCGTATAAATGCACCTGCTCTGTGATAGTCTCAGAGGTCCGTATAAGCGCGAGAGCATCATGAAGAACAAGGAACACACCAGGCAGGTCCGAGATACTGTTGTGGAGAAGTTTAAAGCCGGATTTGGATACAAAAAGATTTCCCAAGCTTTAAACATCCCAAGGAGCACTGTGCAAGCGATAATATTGAAATGGAAGGAGTATCAGACCACTACAAATCTACGAAGACCCAGCCGTCCCTCTAAACTTTCAGCTCATACAATGAGAAGACTGATCAGAGATGCAGCCAAGAGGCCCATGATCACTCTGGATGAACTGCAGAGATCTACAGCTGAGGCGGGAGACTCTGTCCATAGGACAACAATCAGTCGTATACTGCACAAATCTGGCCTTTATGGAAGAGTGGCAAGAAGAAAGCCATTTCTTAAAGATATCCATAAAAAGTGTCGTTTAAAGTTTGCCAAAAGCCACCTGGGAGACACACCAAACATGTGGAAGAAGGTGCTGTGGTCAGATGAAACCAAAATCGGACCTTTTTGGCAACAATGCAAAACGTTATGTTTGGCGTAAAAGCAACACAGCTCATCAACCCTGAACACACCATCCCCACTGTCAAACATGGTGGTGGCAGCATCATGGTTTGGGCCTGCTTTTCTTCAGCAGGGACAGGGAAGATGGTTAAAATTGATGGGAAGATGGATGGAGCCAAATACAGGACCATTCTGGAAGAAAACCTGATGGAGTCTGCAAAAGACCTGAGACTGGGACAGAGATTTGTCTTCCAACAAGACAATGATCCAAAACATAAAGCAAAATCTACAATGGAATGGTTCACAAATAAACATATCCAGGTGTTAGAATGGCCAAGTCAAAGTCCTGACCTGAATCCAATCGAGAATATGTGGAAAGAACTGAAAACTGCTGTTCACAAACGCTCTCCATCCAACCTCACTGAGCTCGAGCTGTTTTGCAAGGAGGAATGGGCAAAAATGTCAGTCTCTCGATGTGCAAAACTGATAGAGACATACCCCGCAACGCTTACAGCTGTAATCGTCAGCAAAAGGTGGCGCTACAAAGTATTAACTTAAGGGGGCTGAATAATTTTGCACCCAATATTTCAGTTTTTATTTGTTTAAAAGGTTTGAAATATCCAATAAATTTCCGTTCCACTTCATGATTGTGTCCCACTTGTTGTTGATTCTTCACAAAAATTACAGTTTTATATCTTTATGTTTGAGGCCTGAAATGTGGCAAAAGGTCGAAAAGTTCAAAAGGGCGAATACTTTGCAAGGCACTGTAAAAGAGACTTCAGATACAGTATTAGGGGACCACTAAGGTCTATATAAAAGAGACTTCAGATACAGTATTAGGGGACCACTAAGGTCTATATAAAAGAGACCTCAGATACAGTATTAGGGGACCACTAAGGCCTATATAAAAGAGACTTCAGATACAGTATTAGGGGACCACTAAGGCCTATATAAAAGAGACTTCAGATACAGTATTAGGGGACCACTAAGGTCTATATAAAAGAGACTTCAGATACAGTATTAGGGGACCACTAAGGCCTATATAAAAGAGACTTCAGATACAGTATTAGGGGACCACTAAGGCCTATATATAAAAGAGACTTCAGATACAGTATTAGGGGACCACTAAGGCCTGTATAAAAGAGACTTCAGATACAGTATTAGGGGACCACTAAGGCCTATATAAAAGAGACTTCAGATACAGTATTAGGGGACCACTAAGGCCTATATAAAAGAGACTTCAGATACAGTATTAGGGGACCACTAAGGCCTGTATAAAAGAGACTTCAGATACAGTATTAGGGGACCACTAAGGCCTATATAAAAGAGACTTCAGATACAGTATTAGGGGACCACTAAGGCCTATATAAAAGAGACTTCAGATACAGTATTAGGGGACCACTAAGGCCTGTATAAAAAGCATCCAAAAAGCAGCATGTCATGGGGGACCTTTAATTCTGCTGGAAAAGAATTGTCTGAGCAACTATTTCTACAAAGTGGACCGTAAAGTGTCGTCTCAGACCACTAGGGTCTGCAAATCTTTAATCACAAAACTATAACTTCTCCCCCGTGTGGACAAGCAAGTGCCGTTTCAGAGTTTGCTTTAGTGCGAATCTTTTATCACAAAGCGAACAGTTAAATTGTTTTTCCCCCGTGTGGACGATCAGGTGTCGCTTCAGAGAGCTACGGTCTCGAAATCTTTTTTCACAGAAGAAACAAATGAATGTTTTCTCACCTGTGTGGATAACCAGGTGTTTCCTGAGATGTGTCTTTTGAGCGAATCCTTTACCGCAAATTGAACAAATAAATGGTTTCTCGCCTGTGTGGACGGACATGTGTCGTCTCAGATTTCTAGGGTCTGCGAATGTTTTACTGCAAATTGAACAACTAAATGATTTCCCCCCTGTGTGGGTTGTCGTGTGTTGACCCAAAGTGTGACTGAATACAAAGATATTTCCGCCAAAGCTTCCAGCACATTCAGAGGAGCTAACTGATGTGTTTCCAGTATTACATTCCACATCACTTACAGCTACTTCATTGTTTTGCAGAGTCTCCTCCCAGTCTGCACTGTCAGTCTGAGATTCAGAGGAGTTTGAAGTCTTGTTATGAGTAGCTGGTTGTAAAGGACTATCTGGATCTGAGTTCCTGGCTGGTTCTGGTCCTCCCCAGTCCTCTCCATCAGCTTCTGCTCTCTCTGAATCTCTGTTCTCCTCAGTTTGGGTTTCATGAAGCTGTGAGGACTGAGCTTTCTCTTCATCATCTTCGTCACTCTTCACAGGAACAGGAGTGAACAGGAACTTGATATCAGCCTCCTCCAGCCCTTGGAGCTGCTCTCCCTCCTGACTGGTCCAGAATTCCTCCTGTTCCTCTTTAATGTGTGGGGGGGGCTCTGGGTCCTCCTGGTCCAGACTGGAGCTCCACTCCTGCTGCTCAGGGGGAACCTCTGCTTTCACCACCGACAGCTGCTGGACATCTGAGGAGAAGAACATTATAAAGAGCATCAGGGCAGGAGATCATGGTGGATGAATGGGTCAAACACCCAGGGGACTGGGGTTTGCATCTCATTAGAAACCTAATTTTACATTTAGCTGACTTATTATGTTCGCAGTTTAGTTAGGTATCTACCTCAAATCAAATTATAATTATTTAAATATAAAAGGTGATTAAGAAATATAAAACAGAAGTGTGAATACCAGAAGGTGCACAAAATGTATTGGACTTCTTGTGTTGTACTGGGGTATATGGTGTATACTTAGTTTCTGTAACTTAAATTTTTGTATGAAAATATATACTTTTATGTAAAAAGGGTAGGCGTAATAAGCTCCGGCTTCAGCCTACACCTTTTCGGTCTTGTTTGTTTCTTGTCTCTACGCATGTTTGACTGTTGTGAGTTACAGATGGCCAAAAAAAAGAATTAAACTAAACTAAAACATAGCCTACTGACTACTGACATCTATGTTGCAGATGAAGGTGACTTTTGACACCCTGTGGCAACTTGTGGCAATACTTCCTCGGCAGAAGTAATTAAATAAAATGAAAAACAAACAAATCGAGCTTAACAAAATCATGATTCAGATTGACGACAGCATACCGGTCATGCACCATGCACACACTAATCTCCTGTGGGGTTTTCCAGGAGATTTACCGACAAATTGCCACTGAGGTGCCGCTCAGCTCGGCCTGTCCTCCGTTGGTGCCGAACCCGGCAGCAGTGGCAGCAAACACTGTCCTGTCCTGTTAGTAGTGTCCTGAGGGGACAGTCAGACACTGTCCTGTGACTCCCATGACAGTCATGGAGTCACGGGACAGCATCTGGGGGTCACAGGACAGTGTCCGACTGTCCCGGGACACTCCTCAGGACACTACTAACAGGACAGGACCGGTTTTGCTGCCACTGCTTCTCGCAGAACGAGGGGACATTCTTCTAAAACGCTTCACGATAAAAAGCTTAACGTGGTTTAATGTACTTAAACAACGATCACCAAATTTCTCACTCATATTGCTCCTCATAACGACTGAAAACTGTCAAAAAATTTATAAATCGAACCCAAAAGTACAATTATTATGGACGTTATCTGACATTAAGCGTCTCTGCTTCATTAGAGTATTGTAAGGAAAAGGATTAACGTGGTATAATGTACTAAAAACAACAAACACCAAATTTCTCTCTCCTATAGACCTTTTTCACGGCAGACATGTTGACATGTCATAGTAGGAAAAGCACAGGTGCATTCAAAACCAGTAATGACTAGGGGTCCCGAAACCCAGTTCCACTATGGAAACGATTCCTACGCAACCGGCAGGAATCGGATCGGATTAGAACGCAAATTCCGGTTCCACTTAATGTGTCGACTGAAATATTTTCCCTCCGTCGCTCCGAAACGGATGTAAAAATATCACCCTTTCTCTGTAGCTTCTACAGCTAGCGAGCTACCGTAAATGTAGGCGACTTTTAAAGTGCCATGTATTATATTTGTATATCTTCCCTCTGGGCTCACCAAAACGGATGTAAAAGCATATTAACCATTCACTACACGTGATCGCTATAGTAAACATATTACATCTTTGATGTCGTTTTTCAGTTTTTCCAAGAATCGGTTTAGGAATTGTAATAGTTTTAAAAAGTACCGGTTTCAGCATCAGAATCGTAAAAATCCAAACGGTACCCAACCCTATTAATGATGGCTGCATTCCACTTAGGAGAGGCCCTTGCAGCCATCAGTAATGGTTTAATACCAGGACCTCTCCTAAGTGGAATGCAGCCATCATTAATGGTTTAATACCAGGACCTCTCCTAAGTGGAATGCGCCACCATTAAGTTTAATACGGTTTAATACCAGGGTCTCTCCTAAGTGGAATGCAGCCATCATTAATGGTTTAATACCAGGACCTCTCCTAAGTGGAATGCAGCCATCATTAATGGTTTAATACCAGGACCTCTCCTAAGTGGAATGCAGCCATCATTAATGGTTTAATACCAGGGTCTCTCCTAAGTGGAATGCAGCCATCATTAATGGTTTAATACCAGGACCCCTCTTACGGGAATGCAGCCATCATTAATGGTTTAATACCAGGACCTCTCCTAAGTGGAAATGCCGCCATCAGTAATGGTTTAATACCAGGACCTCTCATAAGTGGAATGCAGCCATCAGTAATGGTTTAATACCAGGACCTCTCCTAAGTGGAATGCAGCCATCAGTAATGGTTTAATACCAGGCTCTCCTAAGTGGAATGCAGCCATCAGTAATGGTTTAATACCAGGGCTCTCCTAAGTGGAATGCAGCCATCAGTAATGGTTTAATACCAGGGTCTCTCATAAGTGGAATGCAGCCATCAGTAATGGTTTAATACCAGGGTCTCTCCTAAGTGGAATGCAGCCATCAGTAATGGTTTAATACCAGGGCCTCTCCTAAGTGGAATGCAGCCATCATTAATGGTTTAATACCAGGACCTCTCCTAAGTGGAATACAGCCATCAGTAATGGTTTAATACCAGGACCTCTCCTAAGTGGAATGCAGCCATCAGTAATGGTTTAATACCAGGGCCTCTCCTAAGTGGAATGCAGCCATCAGTAATGGTTTAATACCAGGGTCTCTCCTAAGTGGAATGCAGCCATCATTAATGGTTTAATACCAGGACCTCTCCTAAGTGGAATGCAGCCATCAGTAATGGTTTAATACCAGGGTCTCTCCTAAGTGGAATGCAGCCATCAGTAATGGTTTAATACCAGGGTCTCTCCTAAGTGGAATGCAGCCATCAGTAATGGTTTAATACCAGGGTCTCTCCTAAGTGGAATGCAGCCATCATTAATGGTTTAATACCAGGACCTCTCCTAAGTGGAATGCAGCCATCAGTAATGGTTTTGAATACACCTGTGCTTTTCCTACTATGACACATCAACATGTCTGCCGTGAAAAACGTCTATTCTGTATGCAAAATTCTATATTCACAAGCAGACATTTTCTAACTCACCTCCTAATTTTGTACCTTTTCTCACAGAATTTAAATCTCTACTTAAGTCACTTAGATCGTTGCATAACAAAAAAAAAATGTATTAAAATTGTGTAAACTGTAGAGTTTTTTTCCCTGAAACCTGACTAACTGTAAATTTATGTCTTCTTGTACTTTTTAATTTATTTTATTTTTTTGTTGTTGTCTGTATTGTCTGATATTTCTTTTATATGTTTTTGTTATTTCTCGTTTGTATTGCTTCGTATGTTTCTATATATGTATATATATATATTTTTATTATTATTTTCATAATTTTGTGCACTTGTTCACGTGCTATCATTGCTTACCTGATTTTTGTAAACTACATTTTGTCAATAAAAAAATAAATAAATAAATAAAATAAAAAAAGAGAAGTAAAGGTAACAAACCTGCTCTGTGTAACCGAAGCTGAGGGCTGAAAACAGCGTCCAGTAGTTTCTGTTGTCGCTCGTTCTCCTCTTTTGAACGACAAAGTTCCTCCTCGTACTCTGCTATCGTTCTTTCAAACAGCCCAAATATCTCTTCAGCAGCCGCAGTTAGTCGCTGCTCCACCAACGCTCTCAGCATTTGGACTTTACACATTTTCACACAACGACAGAAACGTTTCCTCCGAACAAACTGCGTCAAAAACACCGTTTGCGCACCTCTGACCAAATGGCCAAATTCTGTCTCCGTCTATTTGCAGCTACGCTAGCTCCCGTTAGCATTCTTGGCTAACGGAGATGTGCCTGAAGTAAAACTTCGTGTACATTTACACAAAGTCCACTTGAACAAGTTTATCCAAACATACGGGCTCCGGGGGTTCACTCCGGTTGTATGTGATGAGTTACGTGACGGAAAGAGCAGGACTCACGCGGGGGAAACGGTTTATTACAACAACAAGAAACCAGACTCCGCATTGCTCAAGTAGCCACGGTCAATACAACCGTTTCCGGTACCGCTTCTTCAAAATAAAAGCTCATCCTCTTCTTATGGCTTTCTTTGCACATTGCTGCCTCTCACAGGTCAGTTTAGGTAATATTATATTATATTATATAATATTATATATTTCCAGGTATCGTTAGTTTCAGAAGGGTAATCCTGCCGCAGATATAAAAACCATGACTGCTTCCAAATTCAATCTCAAATTGATGCTCAGGGTGAATTAATTGTAAAGTGTTTCAATGCAGCGTACGGTATACCCACTAAGAAATCTCCAGGATTTCCATATACCCACTTAAAAATGCCCAATGACACGTGACAACATACTTTGCATTGTAATTTTAGTATTATTTGAATTGTCATCTGGGTTTTTCTTCTTCACATAGGCTAAATGAAGAAATATATTTGACTGTATCATTGCATGTCTTATAGTCTTCTCACTTACAGTTTGGTCGACATAAAGTCCTAAAGAAGTCAGGAGAAAGCTCCTCAGCCATCATAGAAAAGAAGCACCCAAAAACATTAGAAAAAGTGGCAAAAATAGTCAGAAAAAATTCAAAACATTTCGGCAAAAGTGACAAAAACGTCAGAAAAAGTGACAAAAAATAGGTGGCCCAAAATGTATTGTGAACCTAAATTGTAATATGTAATATGCGGGCCGGATCATAATCTGCGAGGGGCCGGATTTGGCCCGAGGGCCTCGAGTTTGACACGTGTCCTAAATCCTTCAAAAAGCATTTTAACAGAAAGACTTAAATTTCATTGAACATACAAGCTTCTGGTTGACAGTCGATACGGATTCAGGACAAACAGATCAACATCTTTGGCACTAATGGAACTAATTGAGGAACTCACAAATTGCATAGACAAGAAGAAATATGTAGAACCTAAAGAAAGCATTTGACACGATAAATCATGACATTTTATTACATAAACTAGAGAAATATGGTTGGATTGGATTGGGTGAGTAGCTACTTAAGAAACAGGCAACAATTTGTAGAAATTGTTGAACACAAATCTACATACATGAACATAACTTGTGGTGTACCACAGGGGTCTATAGGTCCACATCTTTCATAACTTACATCAATGATCTTTGTAGAGTACTTACATTTATTTTATTTGCGGATGACACATTTTCTGTTGTGGGGACAAGTTACAGGAGCTTTTGGAAGTGATCACTCCAGAAATGAATAAATTGAAACGGTGGTTTGATGTTTGAGGTCATTAAATCCGAGCAAAACACAGATGTTATTTGGAATACCTTAAACTAACCCTCAAGTAGAATTTAAACTCAACAACATAATTATAGAAAGTATAATCTTGGTGTGATTTTAGACCACAAAATCAGCTGGAAACCTCACATAAACCACATCAAAGCCAAACTGGCAAAAGACCACAGCAATTGTTGTGAAACAGTATGATCAGGATTGTTTTGTCAGCGGTAGATTTTCTTAACAACAGCCTTGTACCTGGAAAACATTTAGATGAAAAAAGGCGACAAAAACCTTAAAAAAAAAAACGTAGAAACAAGGAAGGAAGGCAAGAATAGGTCGAAAATAGTAACAAAAACTTAGAAAAAAAAGAGACAAGCTTACAGAAAGCAATAAAAACTTCGGAAAAAAACAGTCGAAAGAAGGAAGGCAACACTAGGGCGACAAAAGTGACAAAAAATTCCAAAAAGCGACAAACTCAAGAAAAAGTGACAAAAACTTGTAGAAGTAATTACAGCCTTGTAACTGAAAAACCTTTTGTAAAAAACTCTTACGCACCCTCTGAAGTCCTTCAAAGTACCCCTAGGGCACATTTTGTTGCATTTTCTAAATGTTTTTGGTGCCTTTAGCCCTATTCGCACGGGATAAGTATTACCTGGTGACCTCCAGTCATTTGTAATAATCGCGGAGGTTGTCTGTGATCTTAATCCCGTGCGAATCGGTCATGTCTGTAATTTGTAAAGTAATAATTCCCCGCAAATGACCTACCATATTTCGCCGAAAACGGAGGTCCCGTGATAATATTACTCCCGTGCAAATCGGCATCTCTGTGATTTGGGGTCTAACTGGCTGCGTTGTCAATTATAAATGAAAAGTTTTGACATCATATCCGGGGGATAATGTCTGTAAATTTGAGTAAAATACAGACTTCAGTTATCCCGTGTGAATGCGCCAGACGAAACACAGACGTGTGGGGGTAATTTATAAACTACAAGAGGTCCCCAGGTAATACTTATCCCGTGCGAATAGGGCTTTTGTCGATGTTTTTGCCACACTTTTTGGTGCTTTTAAAAAGACAAATTTATTGCTTTTTACACTTTTTTCCTCTGATGGCTGAGGATCTTTGTTGCAGAGGCTCAAACTGTAAGTGAGAAAGAGAAATGAGGCAATAATACAGTGAAAATATTTGACTTTTTCTCTTAAATAAAAGCCTGTTAATGAACTAAACACGTCTGACCGTTGATGTGATCCTTATTTTCCAGTCTTGCTCTTAGTGAAGTTGAGTTTGACCCCCCCCCCCCTGCCCTAGGGGGACACCTACCCCCAATTGAGAAACACTGCTCTACTGGCTTGACCCCTGTTAGTAGACTAAAAAGCAGTGGCGAGCTCTGAGAACAAAGTGACACGAAGCAAGGGTTCAGATCACAATGTTCTAAAGGTTTAATGAGACACACAAGCATATATATTCTCTAACAATCGCTCCATTCATTTAGTTGAGCTTTAGTAAGATACGAAAGATAGAATGGATGGATGGATTGTCTCAAGGTTTGTTCACACAAACAGGAAAACAGTGTTGCACTCTAGTACAAATAAAATATTTACAACAGCAATATTGAATGAATCAAGATATATGTTGGACAGTAAATCACTGAATACTGTATAGAATACACTCATACTGCTTTATATAAGTTACTGTGTGGAAATCTGGGGAAACACATACAAAACCAACCCGACTGGAAGTAGCACCTGGAAGTAGAGCTGTAACAATTGCAAATTTTGCTGCACAATTCATTGTCTCAGAAATAATTGCGATTAAAAAATATAATTGCCTTTTGGTCAAATTTAAAAAAAAATATGTATTTAACCCTTGTGTTGTCCTCCCGGGTGAAAATCAACACTTTTTTCAATGCTTTTTTCCACTTTAAAAAAAATCTTTTGTCAGTTTTTAAAACATTGTTAGTGCCTTTTTGTTTTGACGCTTGTTTCAAATACTTATTCTGCTGTTTCTTCTAGACTTTCAATGCCTTTAGTTGCTTTTTTCAATGTTTTTGGCGCTTTTGTCACTTTTATGTCATTTAAGGAAACATTTTTTTAAACATTTGAATTGCGAAGAGCGCTGAGTTGAACCATCCAGGTTATTTTGGGGCAATTTTATTGAAAGAAACGCACATTTCTGATATAGGAAACTTTGAAAAGGGGTCGGACTTGACCCGGGGACAACAGGAAGGTTAATAAATATGCCGCTAGCATAGCTTTAGATCAACAGTCCGACCAATAATCACTTATAAAATTACAATTTGGCACATCTAAACAAAATCAACAATTACCATCAACTAGGCCTGTCACTATAACAAATTTTGCTGGACGATAAATTGTCCCAGAAATTATTGCGATAAACGATAATATTGTCATCGAGAGACCATTTGCATCTAATATAATGATAATGTCCAAATAATAGGCCTAATACTAATACTACTACTACTACTACTACAGGTACACCTTTTCAAAGATCAATACACTTTTATTTCTAAAGAATATTTAACACTGGAACTGGAAGACATTTTAAATATCCACAATATGTCTTTGATCTCCTTTGGTATGTCGTCTTTCACGCTGATGTACAGTTGTGGAATTGCCGTTTGTGACACGTAAGTTCTCAGACTAGAGACTCTGTACTACATTTTACAATTATTTAACACTAAATATTACATTTAAATAATATATAATAAAAAAATAAAATCTAAATGTATGGCTAGCTGCCACGTGGCGGTAAATGTACCAAAATAGTTCTGTTTTTCAGCCTTCATTTTGGCGCGAAGGTCGCGCTTCTGCTCCTCTGCAGGTCGGGACTTAGTTGGGTCGTCACACACACACACACACACACACACAACACACACACACACACACACACACAAACAAACACACACAAAAAACACTCCGTGTCCGCGGACAGCTGTAGGCTTGTACCGTTAATGTTCGGTGATCGGCCAGACAATGGAGCCACTTTCCTGAAACCGCTTGCGAGGACGAGTCCACAGCGGCGTGTATGTCCGAGCCCGACTGTCTCCACCTGCAGGTTGTCAGCTGTGTGGTTTGGAATGAAACGGAGAAAACGGGACGCCGAGTAACACGGTGGATATCGCTCATATACTTTCCTTTTTGACGGTCGCCTTAACTGCAAAGTGCTGCAGGAAACCCGCTCCAACCCCTCGCTCTCTCCGCCTGAGTAGCCTACCGCCCACACAAAGACCACGCGCCTGACAAGAGGGTTCACTCCTCGTTACGCTAAGGAACCGAGAGTGGTCCTCCAGTCTCTTTGGTAGAGAGAGAGAGGGAGAGACGAGGAAAATAAACAAGCATGCAAACGGAAATTATCGCGGCCGGAAAAATTATCGAGCTCATTTTTTCTTATCATGCGATAACTCGATTTATTGACTATCGCGACAGGCCTACCATCAACAACCATACTCCTTAGGACCTTAGCTAATGTTGGCAAATAAGTTTTTATTCACAGTTTAGAAAAATAAGAGCACAAATCCCCGGTAGCCTAATTTATAGTAGTTAATGGATGACGGACATTTCCACTACGGCGTCGTCATTTATGGTAATGTTAGTAATTTAACAAGGCACCATAGTAGAGTAAGCTAAAAGGATCATTTTAGTTTCTGTATCAGCTTAAAATCAGACAAACAAAAACACACAAACAAACAGTCTTTAGCTCACAAACCGAGAGGAGGTGAAACAAACCTAAACCAGGAAATGTGGAGCCTAGGAGAAGGAGAAGGCAGAGGCACAACAATGATTGATTGGTTGACACCAGACCCTTCTCAGTTGTAACTGAGAGTGGGTGTGGGCAAACTTCATTTGCAGCCCATTGCCAAAGGGGGCGTCACCAACGGACTCCACTAAAATGCCTCTGGGCACAATCAGATAGTCCTTCAACCAATCAGACCAACGATCTGGGTGACACTGCGCTTCGGTAGCCGTCATGTTGAACGTAAACAAAATCTTCATCGTGTAAAGCCCGCCTCAGGTTGTGATTGGTGCCTCGATTTGGAGAAATTGGAAATGGGCTTGAATGGGGCTCTTGGCCAGACTGACTTGCAGAGCAAATCTCAAATATACCGGAAGTTCGTCAGGGTTTTCCCGGGCTACAACAATGAGACATGACTTGTACAAGTAGTCTTGGTTGAGCCCTACACAGGTGTCCACCAATTAGCTAACGAACCCTCCCAAACTGCCAGCTCAGTCAGGAAAAGCCAGAGAAGCCAACAGCAGGCAAAAAAAATGGGAGGGGTCGTAACACCCCCTCCATGAAAACGGGGATCTTCTAAGAACCACGATAACAATCATGAACACTATTGAGAGCCGAAGTCCCGCCCCTTCCTGTGGACCTCATGGGACCTTAACTCGGAAAAAATATCAACGGTAGTGAACGGGGAGAGGCAAATTATTTTTTGATCCCGTTTGAATCGAGCCACGGATTACACATATGATGTTCGTCAGTTTAAATGATAAGTTTTCAACCGAAGAAAGTCTCAGTTAGCCGTAGGTTTGTCATAGTACCACTTAGTTTTGTGTGAAACCGCTCAGTGGACTACATCTCCCAGTGGACTACATCTCCCGTCTCACACTAGCTACCTCACCTAGCTTGATGATCGGCTTGCTCGCTAGCTAGCTAGCTTAGCTCTGTTAAACAACACATGTAACGTTATCGTACCTGATGTGTTTTATCCAGTGAAGTGTTTTCAGCAGAGAAGCAAAAGAACAAGCGAGATCCTCTGCTCATTAGAGTAACGTTACATCCCCGGTACGATACGCACAGACATCGTAGCTTCAGCGAGACGTCATCCATGAAGTTTGTAGTCTTTATAATTACGTATTTTCACAGTCTGATACTTCAACAGTTTAACAATAAACGGAGACTTTCTTCGGTTGAAAAATAATGTTTTAAATTGACGAACATCATATTTGGAATCCACGGCTCAATTCAAACGAGATCAAAAAATAATTATTATCCCTCCATTGACTCTAGTTCATACTTTTTCGAAAGATAGGTCCCATTGGCCGTAAGTAGAAGGGCGGGACTTCGGCTCTCTATACCTCCATTTGTCTTTTTTATTAACACTGTACCTTAAAGTTATGTTCAAAGGCAAGTTGGCTACATGGCCAATACGTTACCCATAGTCCCATATAAACACCACTCTCCTTCTGGTTACATCCTCCAATGCGGTCCACTTGTCTCCAAGATCCAGCAACCCTGGGTACCACAGGAGCAATTTAAGGCAATGAAAGACAGAGGAATAGGGGATAACTCAGAAAAGAGAACAGTTGTGAATGTGAAATTAAGGATCTAGGCGCGCGCGAGACAGCGCGTCTGCAATTACATCGTCAACAATGGCTGCAAGAACAACGACCACCTCATCAGTCTCTGGTTGGGATTCCGAAGAGACTTCAAGATAGTGTTGAACCAAGTCTAGCCTTCAGTACTTCAATCCAGCTGGGAAACTACTGGCTCAGCAAACATCTCTGTAGCTTGATTTATTTCTGCTGCCCCTTACCAACTTGGGCTGCAACGGATCACAATATTCACATAAATCACAGCCTGTTCAAGTGCTGAATTCGCTTTCCCGGGGAAAACAAAAGGACTTTCAGCCCAGAAAAAGTGTGTTCCTTGGGAGTGTTTTAATCCACGCCACCTTCTTTTTCCTAAACTTAACTGGTTATTTTTGGTGCCTAAATTTAATTGTTAACCGTCACCGCATGACGCTCACTTTTTGTCGCCTAAACTAACACGTAATGTCTGCCAAAGCAGAGCTGTGGCCGGCGTCATGGCTTTGAGTTCTTCTGCTCCTCCAGTAGCCACGATCGTCTATATACTACACTACTATATAAACTGCTTTTAACATGCTATGCTCTGCATAGAAGATTGCGTTGCCTGTATGATTTCACGGCAACCCTCCATAGAGATGTACCAGCCTACTTTAATTAACAGGGACAGTAAAAACATTTCACAGTATTATTATGGTTAAACTTTGCAATTAATCCGCAATTCACATGCATTCTGAATTGTGACTGTTGGACCAACACGCTTAAACGCTGGAAGTAACTGGTTCCTCCCCCGTGTGGACAGTCAGGTGTCGTTTCAGATTTCGGTTTTGTGTGAAACTCTTACCACAAAACGAACAACTAAATGGTTTCTCCCCGGTGTGGATAGTCAAGTGTTGTTTCAGATTTTGCTTCAGTGCAAAACTTTTACCACAAACCGAACAACTAAATGATTTGTCCCCTGTGTGGACAATCAAGTGTTTTTTCAGAGTTTCCTTTTGTGCAAAACTTTTACCGCAAACTGAACAACTAAATGGTTTATCCCCTGTGTGGAGAGTCATGTGTTTTCTCAGATTTCCCTTTTGTGCGAATCTTTTACTACAAAATGGGCAACTAAATGGTCTCTCCCCTGTGTGGATTCTCATGTGTATAACCAAATTGCCTTTGCTACTGAAAACTAGTTCACACACTGGGCAGGTGAACCGTTTTTCTTCTGAATGAAGTATCATGTGACTCGTTAAGGATGACTTCAGAGGGTATCTTTTACCACAAAAGGAGCAACAAAATGGTTTCACTTCTGTTTCAGAGGAAGAGTCTGAAGTCTTGTCATGAGTAGCTGGTTGTAAAGGACTATCTGGATCTGAGTTCCTGGCTGGTCCTGGTCCTCCCCAGTCCTCTCCATCACCTTCTGTTCTCTCGGCCTCTCTGTTCTCCTCAGTTTGGCTTTCATGAAGCTGGAAGGACTGAGCTTTCTCTTCATCATCTTCTTCACTCTTCACAGGGACAGAAGTGAACGGGAACTTGATATCAGCCTCCTCCAGCCCTTGAAGCTGCTCTTCCTCCTGACTGGTCCAGAGTTCCTCCTGTTCCTCTTTAATGTGTGGGGGGGGCTCTAGGTCCTCCTGGTCCAGACTGGAGCTCCACTCCTGCTGCTCAGGGGGAACCCAATCTTTATCCACTGACAGCTGCTGGACATCTGAGGAGAAGAATCAAATACATGCACGTGTATTAAAAAAAACTCTTAATTTCTCTTTACATAAAATATGGTATTTTTGTTTGTTATATTGGGTTCGGCCAAATACCGAATCCACTGGTTAAGTTTCTGCCGAATCCGAATGTTACTCCCATCCTCAGTCCATTAACACAGTAAACATGAAGTAAACAACGTCCACAGCAGTGTATTTTTCATTTTATTTCAGTTTAACTGTAAAAGTAGTTGGGTGTAGGACTAGCAAAGCTGGTAATGGCCGTCTGGTTAACACCAGCTTTTAGCTGTGACTGTCCTTCCTTTCCCGTACCTGAAGTTGCTGCATTCTGGCTGCTGTCTGGAGATTCCTTCATGCACAACTCGTATTCTTTCGGATGTTACATACGCAAATGTTTTAACAGCGGCAATGTTGTGTATAGTTTAGGGTCCTCGCCACCATGAGACAAATCGGCATTGCAAGTTGAACATGTAGCTGGACTTGAATTGCCTTCTTTTGACAAAGAAGGAGTAGAGTTCCATGTCCACTTTCTCACAGCCATTTCCACTTTCTGCATTGAACGCTACACCTACGTAAACACCTTCCCGTAATCAATGGCGGAGTCATCACGTCGACCAGCGTAGCACGCATACTGCAAGCGTTGGGTTCGGTGAAAAAAATAAAATAAATTCGACGGTTCAACAGAAACCGAACCCAGTCAAAAGGCCCAATATTCGTCCGAAGCCGACTCCTGAATTCGGTGCATCCCTGATTTTCATTCATGGTATGCATTTTACACAGTAGAAAATGGAGGGCGGAAGAAGTCCAGAAAGCAGCGGGCAGGCTGCAACACCAGGAAGTTGTGGGCACAGTCCAAACAGGACGGACAGGGTTGGGATGGAACGACCCATCCATCTTGAGGTCCAGAGCTAGCCAAAAGGAGAGGAAGGACCTTGTTATCGCAGAGGTGACAAGGATGGCACAAGAAGAGTATAGGGTCAAAGCTGTGGCTCAGGGGCAACAGGGACGATGGACAGCTAGGAAGGGGTGCTGAGCCGGCGAGTTAGCTGGGCAAACATAAGGAAGCTGCCACAAGCCTGACTCAGTTTCCTGATTAGGGCAACCTACGACACCCTGCCCTCCCCTCGCAATCTGCACCAGTGGCTGGGAACAGAGCAGGCCTGCGACCTCTGTGGGACCACCAACGCCTCTCTGCAACACATCCTGGAAAGCTGCAGGACCGCTCTGGCACAGGGCAGGTTCAGGCGGAGGCACGACCACCTGAACAGCCAACTTATTTTGCATTTACCTTTTGAGGCTAGTGCCCTTTATATAGAGAGTGTGGCCAACTCAAATCATGGGCGCCATATTGGATACCAACGTCAGATGACTCTACAGTGTAACCCTATGGGGCGAATATGCTATCTTGAAATAAATATTAAAATTATTATTATTAAATCGCTTATTTTCACCATAAACATGTTATTATCAACGTTTGTCAATATGTAAAAGGCCCTTATGGAAATATTCCAGTGTATATTTACCTTCTATATCGTAAATGGGCCTCAAAAAAATGCCCATTGTAGTGAGTGACCAAGTCGCCCAATAAGTCTCTGCGCAGTGTTTACCTTTCTAATGTAATATTTACCTAGCAGGCTAGGTAAATATTCGTCGGCGTAAACTTGTGAAAAGCCGAACATCATCCCTGTGCAAGCTGTGTTTCACTTTCCCTCCAATATTATTATGAACATAATAAAGACACCTGGACTCGGTTGAGACCAAAAGCCGTAGATATGACTGTGGCAAGATCACAAGCACTTAGGTACATGGAGTGCTAGCGAAAAAGCTAACAATAGCATAAGGCTAAATTCAAACTTCATTCATTTCTAAAGCAGTGTTAGAACTTTTTTGACAGCAGTGTACACATTAAGGATGGTATTACTATATTTGTCCTACAGTACAGGCCAAAAGTTTGGACACACCTTCTCATTCAATGTGTTTCCTTTTTATTTTCATGACTATTTACATTGTAGATTCTCACTGAAGGCATCAAAACTATGAATGAACACATATGGGATTATGTACTTAACAAAAAAGTGTGAAATAACTGAAAACATGTCTTAAGCCCTATTCGCACGGGATAAGTATTACCTGGTGACCTCCAGTAATTTGTAATAATTGCGGAGGTTGTCTGTGATCTTAATCCCGTGCGAATCGGTCATGTCTGTAATTTGTAAAGTAATAATTCCACCGCAAATGACCTACCATATTTCGCCGAAAACGGAGGTCCTGTGATAATATTAGTCCCGTGCGAATCGGCATCTCTGATTTGTCCAGGATTTGGCGGGGCTTTTTTGTTTTTTCAAGGTACATAGGTACCTATTTCCTCCTTTTGCGCCTTTTTATCCATCTTTCGCGAAGAATGGAGGGTGCGTTGGAGTGTTTTGACAGTGTTTTGGGTGCTGGGTCATGTCACTATACATCATATACAATTTGCAGAAAGAGAAAGATGAAAACCACCACAAGTGCGAAGACAAAAAGAATGATTAGATGGCGATGGATGACATGTATAGCAGCATGCGGTAAATATATTTTTTATGTTATCATAAATCTAGAGATAACGACAAGACATCTCCAAGCCATAGCTTATCAAAAATAATGACATGATAACAATCAAGCGAGGGGGCTCACTTCATAATTAGAGGTTAATGTTACAAATAAATCAAGCGTAAAGCTTGAGCTAATAGATTTTAACCTGGTGAAATGTTTTGTTTTATCCATCTAACCGGACCCTGCTTGACACCACCCGGAGAAAAAAGTGAGAGAAAGGAAAAGGAGAGGTCGCAGTTCGGACGATGACTGACTACCCGGTTGAGATTGTGTGTGTGTGTGTGTGCGCGTGTGTGTCCTCGAGATCTGACCACACACAAACACACGTAGCAGAGCTACCCACCCCCATGTTTCTACTGTTGCTTAATGTCAGTAAATTCGAGTAAAATCACAGGCTTCGCTTATCCCGTTCGAATGCGCCAGATGAAACTCATACGTGGGTGGGTTATTTATAATTCACACGATGTCCCAAGATAATACTTATCCCGTGCGAATAGGGCTTTATATTTTAGATTCTTCAAAGTAGCCACCCTTTGCTTTTTTATTAATAAGGGAAAAACTTCCACTAATTAACCCTGACAAAGCACACCTGTGAAGGTAAAACCATTTCAGGTGACTACCTCATGAAGCTCATTGAGAGAACACCAAGGGTTTGCAGAGTTATCAAAAAAAGCAAAGGGTGGCTACTTTGAAGAATCTAAAATATAAGACATGTTTTCAGTTATTTCACACTTTTTTGTTAAGTACATAATTCCATATGTGTTCATTCATAGTTTTGATGCCTTCAGTGAGAATCTACAATGTAAATAGTCATGAAAATAAAGAAACACATTGATTGAGAAGGTGTGTCCAAACTTTTGGCCTGTACTGTATGTCATTTGTTATCATATCGAAGAGAGAAATTGACATTTAGGCTACCTCACACAATAATGAACAGCTCCCATACCTTTCACCTTTTTGGTTCACGGGGGAACTTGTGAAATCTTTTGCCCCTTCCCTGTCTTGGGCATCTTTTCAGTGATTTATTTAATTTTTTTTTAAATAATTCATCATTTTTTTCCCCCACTCTATCAATGGGAATCAGATGAATGTTGTTATCAAACATGGAGTCCACGAAACACGTGACCACCTCGGAACCAATCGCATAACGGGATAGCTCAGAACATTCGATTCCCTAGTTGGCCACACTCTCTATATAAAAAGGGCAATATTTGAGGCTTTCCCTCCTTGTGGAGGGTGTCAAGATGGTTTTCGGCACACCTGTCAGGTCAGCAGTCTTCCCCATGATGGTGAATTCTACTGAACCAGACTGAGAGACCATTTAAAGGCTCAGGAACCCTTTGCATGTGTTTTGGATTAATTAGCGGATTAGAGTGTGACATTACAATAACGAACCTTTACACAATATTCTAATTTTCTGAGATTTTTTAATTTGGGGTTTTCATAAACTGTAAGCCACAATCATCAAAATTATAACAAATAAAGGCTTGAAATATCTCACTTTGCATGTAATGAGTATATATTAGTTTCACCTTTTAAGTCGAATTACTGAAATAATTGAACTTTTGCACGATATTCTAATTTTCCGAGTTTCACCTGTATGCGACTGGTTCGACTGGTTTCCCAAGATGGCGCCCGCCTGTATACCGAACGGTACTGTCTTTATAAACTCTTTTAAAATCTTTTCAATAAACTGTCTGTACACTTACAAAGTTCTCAATTGCTTCTGTTAACATGTAGGGACCCTCATTATGATACCGTGGAAGTGTGGTGCTATTTTGAGCCTCGTTAGTGGTGTAGAAATAGCGATTTACCCTCTGCCCCGACGACTAGCGCTATAAGCTAATTAGCGGTTTGGGCTAAAACTGGTAACATTCGATTAGCATGAAATCATATCCCAGAGAACAGTCGACTCATTCATTCATTTGGCGCCTGAATCGACCTTTAAGGCTTTCCTCTGTGAACACATTTTCTCTACAAGTTACATTTTGGCTGTATTATTTGTGTCCCCTTAAAAAATTGCTCTTCCGAAATGTTCTTGTTTATAGCCCCCCCCCCAACTCAACTGTTAGATAAGATTTAAGCCCATGGGTGTCATGGAGACGTCCCTGGTCACTGCCCCGCAGTAAACACCTACCTGTTAAAAAGCAATAAGTCATTTGAAGTCATTTGACATGTAAAAACATTTCATGGTACCAGATTTGCTGCTTTTCCTTTTAATAATGACAATAATTGTAATGTATTAGTAATAAAGTTGTGGTAAAAAAAAGTGACAACATAATAATTAAAAGGTGCACTATCATACCTGCAAACTCAGAAGGGCTGAAAAAGGTGACACAATTTAGATTTTCTGACAACGGCAGCTGCACACAGTCATACGTTCCTCTCCAGTGAAATACAGACACACTCTTACACCGTTTAGCTCTCAGCATTTTAACCGTGTTTACTCCAGCTGTTAGCTAACGCTAGGGCTTTGACTTTTGCCCAAAAATCATATTCGAAGTTCGTTTGTTTATTAACATTAATATTAGAATATATTCGAATATTTATTAATAATATTTTGACCATTAAATGCCTTCAGTTTAAAATGTTTTTTTAAATTCAGACCCTGGATTAAACACAAACAGTGTGCTTTCAACAGGAAGTTCGGAGCTTTCACCGTAGCCTATAAGTGGTCTGATGTTTATACTCTTGTGCTGGTGTGTGCGTCGAGCCAGTGTGTGTGTGTGTGTGTGTGTGTGTGTGTGTGTGTGTGTGTGTGTGTGTGTGTGTGTGCGGTGTTACCAACTTAGCGACTTTTTTTTCACAAAAGCGACTAGCGACAAATCTGGCGATTTTCTGTAAGATAAAAAAAGAGTCGCCAGTATTGTCCAGCGAGCACGCCATGTATTTCTCTCCTGTGGCGCCGAAACAGTCCCCTCTCTCTTCTGTTGTGTGAGTGAGGAGCAGCCCCTCTGTACTCTCTCCTCATGTGCAGCAGCACTGAGCAGCAGGTAGGAAGGGGAGAAGGGACAGGGTGCGGCGCCGGTGTAGGTAGGAGAGACAACGGCACGCGACAGGAGAAAGACCCCGCTGAGCTGGCCTGGCCCTGGTCTGGCCTGGTCCTGGTCCTGGCCTGGGCCAGCCAGCTTTCTTTGAGAATTAGAGAATTAGGGGGGAATGCACCGCTACCGAGCCACGGCCGAGAGACGTGTAGTTACATTTTGAAATGCTTGAAAAAGCCTCAAAATCTGAACTGAAAACAACGTTTACAAGCAAACGCATTTACAAAAAATAATGCCCATAACAGGTTCGAATATTAAGGGCTGGCTAATATTCGTTCGAATATCATTATTTTTTTTTTAAATATTAGAATGATATTCGAATAACGAAGTTCGGAGTCAAAGCCCTAGCTAACGGTAGGCTAACGTTACCTGCTGCTGAGTGTAGTGTTAACTAGCGTGACATGACCAAAGCACAGTGAAGGACACTTCACAGGACACACTTTTGCATTTTCACAAATAGAATAAAGCTTTCACTAATCTGAAACTGTGTTTTTTAAGAATCTTTAGCCTCTCTGGGATAATTTAGTCCAGATTTGACCAATCTAGGTGTAGTAGTTTTGGATCTGGACCTGGTCTAATGTGGTGTACATATGGAAAAAAATCTCCCTTTATTACATGCTCATAAAAACAAAGTCAAAAGTGTGGTTTAGACATAATTAATAATTTTCCTTAATGACTAACACGCTTTCAATACAGTCAGAGGTTTAAGAAATGGAGGATCAGTCACTCAGCAACGTAAATTATGTTTCCTGCTGAATCGGACTTTCCCAGCTTTAAGTTTCCCTTAAATTTCCCCTTAACCGCAGAATGTTTCCTTAATATCTGATGACGCATTGGGGTAATTTTTGGATTTTATACAGTAGTAAATATATTACATATTGGCCCTTTAAACAGTCACAGGGGACATTTCAATATCTTTTATAACTTAAAATACATTTTCCTGATAATACTTACACACTTTCACTGACGTAACCATTTCAATGCAGGACTTCTACTCTGCAACAGAGTATTTCTCCGTGTTTTATTAGCACTTTTACTGCAGTAAATGTTGTGAATACTTCCTCCTCCACTGGTTTCCCATTAGATTAGATGTATAATAACAATGAAGCTGTACCAACCTGCTCTGTGTATCTGGACTTCATGGTTGAAAACAGCGTCCAGTAGTTTCTGTTGTCGCTCGTTCTTCTCTCTTGAACGACAAAGTTCCTCCTCGTACTCTGCTATCGTGCTTTCAAACAGCCCAAATATCTCTTCAGCAGCCGCAGTTAGTCGCTGGTTCACAAAAGCTCTCAGCATTTTAACTTTAGACATTTTCACACACTGACAGAAACGTTTCCTTCAGTTACAGTCCGTTAAAAACCGTTAGCTCACTCTGAAGTGCGCTGTGAAGTTACGTTCGGGTCCGTGTACTTCCAGCTAGCAAGCTAACTTCCTTAGCTTCGCAGGACACCAGGAGATAATTCAGACGTGTACAATCTTTCAAATAAAGGGAACAGCACAGAGTCCATTCAGACAGGTTTATCTGGACATTGTGAATCCATGAAACATACGGTTTGATCTCTATCCAATAGTCTCTCCGACTAGCGCTGTGCGGTCGAGTTCAGTCTCCGTCTATTTCCAGCTAGCACGCTACGCTAACTTCCGTTAGCATTCTTGGCTAACGGGGAGTCTGAGTTAAAACGCCCCGAATATTTAAACAACGTCCACTTGAACAAGTTTATACAAACATACGGGCTCCGGTCGATCACTCCGGTTGTATCTGATGAGCTACGTGATGGAAAGAGCAAGACTCACGCGGGGAAACGATTTACAACAAAGAACTGGGAACAAACTTCTTCAACCAGACTCCCCGTATTGATCAAGTTAGCCCCGGTAAGGACAACTACTTCCGGCACCACTTCAAAATAAAGGTTATCAAAATTTTATCATGTCCATATTGCTTTTCAATGTTTTTTTCATATAGGTTAGAATAGTATTGGATTATTACGGATACCTTAACACGTAAGCAGCGTAATGTTAGTTTAATCTGTATAAATTGTGTTGAAGCACATCAGAATGCAGGAGTTTAACTTAGAAATGTAATGACAAAAAGCACTAGCTAGATATAAAAATAGAGTACCCGTCTCAAAGCCCCCTATTCTCGGGGAACTATCAAGTATCAACTGCTGCTGATACGATGGAGCTGTAGCCTTCGTCATGGCTTTGAGTTCTTCCGCTCCTCCAGTAGCCATGATTGTCTCTATAAACTGCTTCTAACATGCTCTGCATAGAAAATCAACCTTCAGTGGAGATTTATCAGCCTACTTTAAAGGACAATTCTGGCACAAAATGAACCTAGGGCTTAATAACATATGTCTACCGTTCTCTGGGATATGTTTTCATGTTAATCTAATGTGCCTTTAGCTTGAAACAAGCTAGTGCAAACAGGTGATTAGCTTCTAACGCTAGGTTTCGGTGCAGAGGGTAAATCGCTATTTCTATATCACTAACAAGGCTCGAAATAGCACCACACTTCCACGGTAGCATAATTAGGGTCCCTACATGTAAACCGAAGCATTGAGAACTTTGTAAGTGTACAGACAGTTTGTTAAAAAGATAGTTTATGAAGATAGTAGCGTTCATGTATACACGCGGGCGCCATCTTGGAAAACAGTCACGACCAGTCGAACGACGAACTCCGTGTAACCAGTAACCAGTAACATAGCTCAAACACAGCGTTCGTGGTTCGACTGGTCATAACTGTTTCCCAAGATGGCGCCTGCCTGTATCCATGCACCAACAGGGCTTACACCTGGTCTTAAAGGAGAATTCTGGCCAATTTTTTCATTAATCTTGATCGCTATAAATATGCGTGTACTTTCGTTTGAAAAAACCCAACCCGAATCGGTGCAGGCAACAGGCAGTAGCAGCAGCTAGGTGTACAAGCTTCCACTGAGCCAAAACGGCAGTTGTCAGGGCAATTTTTACAGCTCCTCTTAACAGACACAAAATCCAATTTAAATATCTGTGCAACATGAACAGGGCCCTTACGTGACAAGAAGATGCATTTTCAACTCAGACATTGTTTTAATTCACCTACCCCTGTCTCGATTCTGCTGGTAGCTATAGGGCTGATGGAACGAATGCCGAAATTCGAATATAATTCCAATAGTTAAAAAAATCATTACTATTACTATTCGAATGGGACTTTTTTTATAAATATGTTGGCTAACGTTAGCTAATCTCCCTCTTCTCGCCTTGGCCTACCCGCATGTGTCACTCATGTCACGTCTTATGAACAATAACTTAGCGGGACTGACAAAACACAAGACACTGTGAGGTCTAAGATAACGTTAGTACAACAATACGGAGCTAACGTTACGTACCGAGTAACGTTAGTACACAGGGGGAGTGACAGGCTGCGGCTGGAAATCTTAAGAATGACGGGAAATAGTTTTAACATGACTTTAAAATCGACTTCCACCGAGCCAAAGAGCTTATGTTAACATTAGTTAGCTCGTTCTTGTTTTTATAACTGTGTCGGGAGGTAACGTTAGCGTAGCTGTGAGCTTCATGGAGACAGCTAAAGTTAATGTTAGCTGCCCTACAGCTGTCAGTTAGCTTCTACTTCATATATTACCTTCTAACAGCTGGATTCTCAGTAACGTGACAATATGAATGAAACAGGTTGCTTATATACCTAGCTAGTTTATGACAAAATGTTTCGGCTGTGCTTTCTAGCATGATGTTATTGTGCTAACCGAGCACCGTTAGCCTTTACAACAGAGTCGCTTCAATACACTTGTTAGATAATGTTTCATAAAAGACTTCTCTGCTGATTTGGGTTTGTCACTGCATGCTCGTGGTTTAGTTTAGTTTATTTAGCAGGACAATGTGCAGTTACATTAAAAAGATGGCTGCACCAGATTTAGCATTATGCTACTTTCCATCTGTAGTCCTCCACAATTATGATGACATAACAGAGTTGAGTTCATGACAAAAACAATAAACATAACATGTTTATACAACAAGACAGTTAAGACAATATAAATAGACTATTTACACCGAAGGTGCAATACACAAATATACACAACAATGGAATAAAAAGCGTTAGTGAGAGCAGGTCTGATGTTCTAAAAGGAAGTATTTAACTGCCCGCGAAAAGCTTTTAAAATTTGAGATATTCTTTAAATTGTTAGGAAGCCCATTCCATTGGTGGTGGAAAATGAATGTAAACAAAGTTGCCCTCAAGGCCAGGCTGATGTTAGAAGTCCCTCTAGTGGACGGAACGTGTAACAACAACCACATGCTTAAAGTGGCATTGACAATGCATAAGCCTGAGTAGTGTAGTACATATTATTTTACAGGCTGCAATTGAGCATTAAATTTTTGAATATAAAAAAAATCAATTGGAATTTGAATGGTATTATAGAGGAAGACGGACAGCTGTAGTAGCTGGCTGCCAGCTGTTAGCTGCTAGCTGCCGTCCGCGATAAGTCTGTTCAGCCTAAATATCACGTAGCAGTTCCGTGTGTATTTGTAGCTCATCCATTTTGTGTGTGATCAATCTGGTGTTGGGGAGTAGGAGGCTTGGCAGTGTCGATTTGTGTGGTAGTTTTAGCCGCGATAGCAGGCCCGACCCGGCCGGCATCCTTGCTTCTGATTTCTCCCTGCCTTCAGCTTATGGCCCGCCTGGTTTTATTTTCTATAAAAGCTTCAATCTGTTATGTAAAAATGATGCTTAGAACGGTTTTGCTTCAGTTTCTTTGTTAAACCATTTGCATCCAAACTGTTTAAATATTTCTGTCTCTCATGTGTTAATCATGAAAGCTGAGTGACCTTGCAAAGAGCACAGGATGCCTCCCTGAGGACAGAGCGCATGATGTGGAGGAGATGCCAGGCCTGACCAGATTGAAGAAGAAAGACTACTGATTGCATGAACTGAATGACTAACTTGACTCCCAACTCCTTTAAAAAAGACTCTGTTGTGAACAATCTTCAGTCATTTTCTGTACTTATGCTAAAGTGCTGTAAACTGACTCTACTTGCTGCAAGTTAAACTTTTAAAAGAACTCCAGTGATTTTGTCCATTCTTTGATAAATAATTATCCTAACTGTACACAATCTATAAACACATTTTTTTTCAGGACAAACTGGACTATTAGAATATTTGTGCTGCAGCGAGGTAACTTTAATGTAAAAAAATTAATAAAAATAGTATATAGTTGTGGGACCATAAAGACAAATAAAAACGAAATTGAATCTCACAGATATGTATTTATTTCACACACACAGCAATAAAACTCAAGCATATCTGCTGTCTATAACAGATCTCCTGTCTTGGGAGTTAAAACAGTAGAAAAATGAACATTATATCTTATACAGGGGACAAAACATCTATATTTCTTAAAAAAAAAAAAAGTCCAGACGCTTCTTCCCCTCATGACACTGACTTGCTTATACTAAAAATAGTAATGCCATTAGAGGTTGACCGATTCATCGGTTTTGCAGATTAATCGGCACCGATAGTTGATTGCTGGAACTATCGTTATCGTCAAAAATCCATACCGATAGTTTTTTCTGGTTGCGTCCGTTGCTGGAGCGGCTGAGAAGCGCGCTCTGTCATTCAATACACAGTACACAGAGCTGAGAAGGGTCTGCTGGCATCATGCATTACAATAGCGGCCTCTAGAGGCGAAATAAAAACTATCACTGATGCCTCGTGTTGTTTATTTTCGACACGTGTTACTGCGCGCTGCACGGAGTAGGGCTGGGCGTATCGATCTAAATATCGATAGTATCGATACCAAGATGAGTATCGGATCGATACTGTTGTGATGAGATCGATACTTCTGTTCTAGTTTCTCTCAGAGTTCATGCGAGCACAGCGTCTCTCCAAGTCTGTGCAAACATCTCTCTCTCTCTCTCTCTCTCTCTCTCTCTCTCTCTCTCTCTCTCTCTCTCTCTCTCTCTTACAGTGAGAGAAGACCGTGATGAGAGAAGCGCTGTGTGGAGTTTATTCACTCCAGCTGATACGGACACTGCCACATGTGATGTGTGCAAAAAAAGTAATTCGCCACTGTGGTAACACCACCAACTTGCATAGACACATTAAAGCATTAAGTCACCCGAGAGAGAACTCCGAGCTGCAAAAAAAGTTGAGGAAGGAGGAGGAGGGGGGGGGAACCCCAAACCAGACCCCCAACATAGAGACAGAGGTCTCTGGCAGAGGCTTTTCAGCCAAGAAATCAGGAGTATCCAGGTAATCTCCAGCATTAAGCAATGCTGTTCACAGTGATCAGAGAGGCAATTTTAGCAGACTGATAGAACTACTATCATAAATTCAGCCGGTTGAAAAAAATCCTAATTGTTTCACTGGAACTCAAAAATATACACATATATTATTTTATTGTTTTTATACCGTTACATTGTTTTATATTGTTCTAGTTAGTAAATAACATTTATATTTGTCTAAAATCTTTGTCCTAATCATAATCAACTAACTAAAGGAAAAATCACAAAATTATTCAATGATCGTGACTTTACAAGTAAAAAGTATCGGTATCGGCGATACTAGCCCTGTATTTACTTGGTATCGGATCGATACCAAAATTCCCAGTATCGCCCACCCCTAGCACGGAGAGCACATGCTGTGCGGAGAAGGCTGACATCAGATGCGCGTTTAAAGCATTGACAGCAAAAAGGTATGTATACAGTACATTTTGTCATATCATTATAAAGTTATTAATTTGTTGAATAGATGCTGCATTAGTAGAGAAAGAACAGCACAGTTTGTTTGCTTTCGAGGCTGAGATGACGCTAAACATTAGCAGTAGGCTAACTTACCTCAAGCGGTTAAAACACGAAAAAAAACGCAAGTCCGACCCAAATGGATCGTCCACGATCCCAAACGGCACCTCTGATTCACATTTAGATAATTTAATAACAGTTAAACGTAGAGACTTACTGATTGCTGCAGCTAAAAGCTAACGAATTAGCCGTCACGGGGGTATCTTTGGTGTTTTTCTAGCCTTTACAGGTGATTTTCTATCCAGCCTGGAACTTGTGCCTTTTTTCGGGGTTGTTGAGCATTAAATCCAAACTGTTACATCCAAGATTTATCCACTTGATGTCCATAATTCATCACGTTTTCGGTCATTTCTGCCGCTAACTCCCATGATGCCTTTGTTTATGTTTTCAACCAATGGGAAGGCAGGTCCGTCACACATTACGCCTTATATGGGCATCCAAGCGAGAACAGAGAGTATATAGTGGGAAAGATGGATCCCTCCAGGTCAGAGATCGTCTGTTACCGTTCTAAACCGTTCTACAGAGAAGAATGGCGTCACTGTTTTGAGATTTTGCATACATTTGGGCCTTTTTTGAAGAAATGTAAATAGTTTGTCCTTTATATGAATTATAATGCTCATTATGTTTATTTTTGCACTGGATGACTAAAAAATATGAAGGAGAACTGTTTTAGACAACACACATGCTTGTGTAGCATTGCTATGGGTGTATCAATTCTAAATACTATCGGTCGATTAATCGGTTATCGGCAAATACGGCCCAACCTAGCTATCGGCATCGGTAAAATCCACTCTCATCGGTCGACCTCTAAATGCCATATTTATTGATATCACACACAGCAATGCTACACAAGCATTTGTGTTGTCTAAATCAGATCTCCTAGAGAACAGTTTAGTATTGACGATCCAGTGTTTCCTCTATGTGGATTTGTTTTTGATGCCTACCGCTGCTCACATTGCAATTTAACAACAAGTAGAACTATTCAGAGGTTACTGGGCCCGTCCAGTTTAACTCCACATACTGTTGTGTTGATGGAGTTTATTGTCAAAACGTTCGCTTTCTTCCGAGTCGACTATTAAACAAACAGCTCCACCAAAAAAAGTCACTACGGTGGGTCCGTTCTAATTAGACAACGTTCAACTTGTCAGTTCTGTCAACTCATCGTCCGGATATCAAACATCTGGAAACAATGAAACAGTGAGTCAATGTAATATAAATTGGAAATAGTCTATAGATGTAGTCATTTAGGTAGAGTTTCGGACAGACTTGCCCCTACTGCTAAAAAAAATCCTAAAAGGAAACACTGCAATCTTTGGTCATATCTAACTATTGTGCCCAGTTTCTCTCCACTATATAGAATCTTTGTTTCATCTACAATGACAAACCAGCCTTCCAGTGGTTGACAAGACAAGCTAAACAAGCTTTTGATTGGTCAGAATGGTCTGCCAGAGCATCATGGGAAACAATATTGTGGTTATCGTCAGAGCTAGCGGCGATCGGCGGAGATAAACAACCAAAAATTCATAAATTATGAACATAAACTTAATCAATCTTGGATGTAACAGTTTGGATTTATTGCATTATTGCAGACCCCGAAAAACTCTGGATTGCCAGGCTGGATACATAACCTTCTGTAAGGGCTACGAAGACCCCAAACAAATCAGCAGAATGGGGCGAGTGTTAGCTTTTAGCTGCAGAAAACTGAATTTTTCTACTCATTATGGTTTTAAAATTATTAAGTTATGAATCAATTTTTCATATATGATTAGCTCAGGCTGAGAGGGTTAACTAACAGTGACAGTAAAAATTTATTTCACACTATTATTATGGCTAAACTTTGCATTTAGTCCGCGATTCACGTGCATTCTGAATCGTGAGTGTCTATCCATACGGATCAACTATTGTCCACTACACCGCTATCACCAACACTCTGCCGATTACAACTTTTATCGTTTACACTGCAAGTAACTGGATCTTTCCCAGTGTGGACAGTCAAGTGTCTTTTCAGATTTTGGTTTTGTGTGAAACTCTTACCACAAAATGAACAACTAAATGGTTTCTCCCCAGTGTGGACAGTCAAGTGTTGTTTCAGATATTGCTTTAGTGCAAATCGTTGACTACAAAATGAACAACTAAATGGTTTCTCCCCTGTGTGGACAATCAAGTGTTGTTTCAGAGTTTCCTTGTGTGCAAATCTTTTACTACACACTGAACAACTAAATGGTTTCTCCCCTGTGTGGACAGTCAAGTGTTTTCTCAGATTTCCCTTTTGTGCGAATCTTTTACTACAAAATGGGCAACTAAATGGTCTCTCCCCTGTGTGGATTCTCATGTGTATAACAAAATTCCCTTTGCTACTGAAAACTAGTTCACACACTGGGCAGGTGAACCGTTTTTCTTCTGAATGAAGTCTCATGTGATTCGTTAAGGATGACTTCAGAAGGTATCTTTTACCACAAACTGAGCAACAAAATGGTTTCCCTCCTGTTTGGACTCCAGAGTGGTTCTGCAGATGTTTCTTGTGGCCAAAGCTTCCAGCACATTCAGAGGAGCTAACTGATGCGTTTCCAGTATTACATTTCACATCACTTACAGCTACTTCATTGTTTTGCAGAGGGTTTAAACCTGACTGAGGTTCCCTAGTCTCCTCCCAGTCTGCACTGTCATTAGTGTGAGATTCAGAGGAGTCTGAAGTCTTGTCATGAGTAGCTGGTTGTAAAGGACTATCTGGATCTGAGTTCCTGGCTGGTTCTGGTCCTCCCCAGTCCTCTCCATCAACTTCTGTTCTCTCTGCATCTCTGTTCTCCTCAGTTTGGCTTTCATGAAGCTGTGAGGACTGAGCTTTCTCTTCATCATCTTCTTCATTCTTTACAGGGACAGAAGTTAACAGCAACTTGATATCAGCCTCCTCCAGCTCTTGAAGCTGCTCTCCCTCCTGACTGGTCCAGAGTTCCTCCTGTTCCTCTTTAATGTGTGGGGGGGGCTCTGGGTCCTCCTGGTCCAGACTGGAGCTCCACTCCTGCTGCTCAGGGGGAACCCAATCTTCATCCACTGACAGCTGCTGGACATCTGAGGAGAATAATCAAATACATGCACAAACTTGTATTAAAAAAATATATTAATTAATTAATTTCATGTTGACATCGTCTCTTTACATAAGTTATGGTATTTTCATTCATGTTATGCATTTTACACAGCAGTCCTAGAGATCTCTCAGTGCCTGCATGTCCCCAGAAACACACAAGGATCACCTCCTAGTCCATCCCAGGAGGCCCACCTGAGCTGGTGAAGGCCCAGGAATGGTCCAGGTTGGACGAGAACCTGAACAGAGGTCTTGAAGTTGCTCAAAAAGGGACAGTAGAAAGGAAAATGTACTCACTGACAGCAATCACCTACAGCTTGAACAAAGAACGCTTTGTGACAGTGCCAAAGAAAGATCACAAAGTCAGAGTGGAGAAGCAGCCAAACAGAAGGAAAAAGGAAGATCAAACAACTAAAGGGCGTGATACACCAACCAGACGGCCGACCCTCGGCAGAAAAGGCAGTTGGACCGATCAGTCTCCCTGAGTTGGTCAAAAAAGTTCCTCAGAACACGCCGAAGATAACAGCAGGTGACGCTAATCTGTATTGTCGCCCCAAAAAGTGAAAACTGGCAGCTGATTGGACCAACGCGTCACGTGGGTCTGGTTTCTCCGGAAATTCAAAGCCAGATTGTCATGGCGACTTGTTCAGAATACGATCTCATATTGTACTAAAATAGTTCACTGAAACGTGTTTCTGAAAACATTTGAAGACAGAAATAGGCCGTGCAGTTGCTGAATCTGTCTTCATTTCAGATCGACAAAGGTCAGTTTAAAAGATTTTCATCAGATTCTGAGAGACTCTAGTCACGCTCATCCCGCTCCTAGTTTCCTGGTTAGCTCTCCACCAATCAGATGGGTCATTTGAGTCCGACTACCGGCAGTGCCCGCCTTCCGATTCAACATGTCAAATCGGCCAAAATGTAGACCATCCCTGAAGGATGGTCTTCCCCAGCTGTCGGCAGGCCTGGCCAAGATCTACTCAAGCTATCTACCTTGAAAGTACCAACATGGCATCATGACTTTGCGTAAATATATACGCCACTTTCATAAAGCCAAATGGCGTGTTATTTTACGCCATTTTCAGCTATCCACGTGTATGATACACGCTGGAAACAGCTGATGTAAACAGACCCACCACGTGGCCTCGCGACGTACTATTGCGAGAACAACGTCACACGCCTGTCAAGAAAAAAAAAAATGGTTGAGTTTAGGAAAAGAACACAGGGAAAGGCTTTAGTAACAAAACAGTGACAAAAACACGGAAAATAACGACTAAAACACGCTTACGACAACAACAAATGGTTGGGTTTAGGAAAGAAACATTGGGGGTAAGGCTTATTAAAAACAAAAAATTAAAAACAAAACGGCAAAAAACGGCCGAAAATCCTGTGTTTACCCATCCGCCACCCCAACCTACCTCCTTACCCAATCCCCCGTTCCTTTATACCACTCGCTACGGCGGAAATGGACTCGCAATATAGGCCAATGGCGGCCGATTTGTGTTGATATACACGCAAAGATTCGATTATGCGTCTTCATAACACGCAAAAACGGAATAAAAATTGGCATGTCATACATACGCCAATTCATGAGATCAGTCTGGAAAGTACAAGGTGTGGTGCTTCAGCTTCATCTTGTACTCAAGGGTAATGTGGCCGCTGAAACCGGCGAGATCACCTTTTCAGCGGTGAGCAGGATGGAAGCCAAAGCCAACTCTTACATTTGGAAATGAATGGGTCTCCAAAGGAGCCTCTCAACATCAAGCCTGTACAGGTGGAACACACTGCAGTTACCCTTAAAATCAATTACGCTGGAATATAGGCAAGAGAAGGCAAGGCTGGTGATGAGCTGAGGGACTCTGCAGATGAGTCTGTAAGGGAGATGCATGCCCATGTGTAGACAGGGAGGAATTGGAAGGCGGAGGAAGAAGCCCAGAATGTAGTGGGCAGGCTGCTACACCAGGAGGTTGTGGGCACAGTCCAAACAGGACGGACAGAGTTGGGAACGACCCATCCATCTTGTGGTCCAGAGCTAGCAAAAAGGAGAGGAAGGACCTTGTCACCAGAGGTAACATGGATGGCACAAGAAGAGTATAGGGTCAAAACTGTGGCTCAGGGGCAACAGGGACGATGGACAGCTAGGAAGGGGTGCTGAGCCGGAGCTGCACCAGTGGCTGGGAACAGAGCAAGCCTGCGACCTCTGTGGGACCACCAACACCTCTCTGCAACACATCCTGGCAAGCTGCAGGACCAGTCTGACGCAGGGCAGGTTCAGGTGGAGGCCCGACCAGGTGCTCAGGAGGCTTGCAGAAGTGGTGGAGCAAAAGAGGCAGGAAGCAAGCCGAGGGAACCAGATGGAAACCCAGCAAAGGATCCACTTCCAGAGGCAAGAAGAGAGCACAGAAACAACCAGAGGGAGACCAGCACCCTCGCTCTTGTCGGGGATGGTTGTAGAGTTGTTGTTAGTTGTAGAATGTAATAAGTAAGCTGTTCAAGGCTATTTTATTCACTTAAACATCGGATGAAGTGTTTATTTTCTCAAATAGAGAGGATGCTGAGTAATTAATATATTAGCTAGCTTGTTTAATAGCTTGTTGGATAGTAATTCACCCACTACATATAAACGTTAACACGTCGATAAGCCTAACGGTATGTGTGTGAACTGATATTAGGGTTAATAATGAAGATCTACAGGTTGTGTTTTGCTCAATATGTTAAGTTGCTGATCAGTGGGTTTGCTGCAGCTAAATATCTGTCCCAGAGGAAACCTAATATTTATTTGGAGGACGCAAGATGATTTTATAATTATAATATGGCCACATGGTGAACCTATGCAGTGTTTCCTCTATGTTGCTTATGTAGTGGCGGCCAGCCATGGCAAAATTTCTGCCACCACGGTATCAGAAATAGGGCAGACGCACAATGTAGTCGCAGTTGCCTTTTAAATTATCCTGCAGACATAATGCACCCCCCGTTGGCAGCAGTGGGTCAGCGGACCGCTAACATTAGACCCCGCTGTTCAGCTCATTCTCTGTAATCGATTGCAGCATAAAAGTACAGCAGAACCAGCACGGCAGTCAGCTGGTTTTGCCGTTGTTCTGATCAGCTACCTGTTGTTCGGAGAGACCATCCCCACTGCAAAAAAAATCCTAAAGGAAACACTGCTATGAACCTAACTCATATTTAGACATCTGACGTCATCGCTTTGTGTTGAACGAGAAGAATGATAAGGGTACGGTCTCCATGCTACACTAGCATTAAGGCTTTCCTCTGTGAACACATATCCTCTACAAGTACAATTTTAGCTGTATTATTTGTGTCCCCTTCAAAAATTGCTCTTCCGAAATGTTATGTTTATTGTCACCCCGAACTGTAAGATGAGATTTAAAACCATGGGTGTTGTGCAGATGTCCCTGGTCACTGCCCCACAGTAAACAGCTACCTGTTCTTTCTTTCTTTCATTTATTATACAGGAACGTTAAAAATGAAACATTAAGTTACAATATAAACGGGCCTGACTCAATTAAAAAACTGGTTTCCAGCATGTTCCTGTTTTGCAGAAATTTAAAACATTAGACACAACTTACAGTACATTAAGGACAGAAACTTTTGTACGGGACATCTGCATGGACTAGACAGATACAGACAGCTAACACAATAATACAGTTTCGGCACATAGGGACAAAAACATTTAGTACAGGACATTAGCGTGGGCTAGACAGATACAGACATCTGAAAACAACAACACAGACAGTGCAAACAAGACTTGGACAATACATAAATAATCAGTGTGTGCAAGTGTAATTGTTGAGTAATTGTTAACTGTTAAAGATGCAGTAGGTAAGTCTTATAAAACTAACTTTCTGTCATATTTGCTGAAACTGACCCCATGTTCCAGTAGAACTACATGAATTATGTAATATAAAAAAAAAAAATCCAGCTCCTCTGGCTCCACCTACAGCCTGTAGTGCGATTGGCAAAATTCCACCGCTCGCTGTTCAGATGCACCAATCAGGGCCACAGGGGGGGTCTATGTGCCTGTCAATCACTGCTCAGGCACGTACGCGCATATATAGCGTTCTCCCCTCCCCCCTCCCCGCGCACGAGCTGCAGAAAAGTTTCCCAAAACTCGGGCTAGGGCTGCACGATTATGGCCAAAATGATAATCACGATTATTTTGATCAATATTGAGATCACGATTAATTATCACGATTATTTGTTGATTTTAGCCAAAACAAATTTTATTTATTCATAATTATAACTGCTTTTACATCCATATTGTGCTACATTCCTCCTTTATTGAAGGATACTGTGAAGGAGTATGCCATTTCAGATGTTGTGCGACCGCTTTCCACACATGCATGTTTGCCGTGAAAGATACAGGCAACGCAATTTTCTGTTCACGTTAACGGCGCATGTGGTGCCTGGTATCTACCGGATGAAGTAGCTACGCGGATTTCTGTGGCTCATTACACTGACACTTACATGTCTGCGTTACGCTCTGATGCTCCGAAACCCACGTTAGAGGCAACATAAACATCGCTGAATGTCACGCTAGTAAACACTAATAACACGTTACACAGCAGCTAACGTTAGCCTACCGTTAGCCACAGTAAACACTAATGACACGTTACACAGCAGCTAACGTTAGCCTACCGTTAGCCACAGTAAACACTAATGACACGTTACACAGCAGGTAACGTTAGCCTACCGTTAGCCACAGTAAACACTAATGACACGTTACACAGCAGCTAACGTTAGCCTACCGTTAGCCACAGTAAACACTAATGACACGTTACACAGCAGCTAACGTTAGCCTACCGTTAGCCACAGTAAACACTAATGACACGTTACACAGCAGGTAACGTTAGCCTACCGTTAGCCACAGTAAACACTAATGACACGTTACACAGCAGCTAACGTTAGCCTACCGTTAGCCACAGTAAACACTAATGACACGTTACACAGCAGGTAACGTTAGCCTACCGTTAGCCAAAGCGCAAACCGATATCTGCGAGGATCTCCGTTCAGTTACAGCCGGTCTAGACCAACGCATGTGCGCAATAGAGAAGCTCCTCGGTTCACCAAGTAGGCCCCGAGTCGGGGAACGGACAGTGACGGGCATGCACCTGGATGCACGGTTGTGGGTGCCAGCGCAACGGAGGGAGTCTCGAGTGAGGGGAGCGGAGAGACAGCTACCTCGGCATGGAGCAAAGTAGTGAAGCGGGGTCGTCGACAACAGTTAACTGGAGATACTGCTCAGCCCAAGGCCAAACTGAACGCTCCGAGAAGGGAGAAGAAAAGTGGCATTGTTGGAACCAGTGAGGGAGGAAACATAAGGGTTGTGAAGACTACAGGGCTCGAGAGTGCGACCAAATTGGTCGCACTCTCGAGCCCTGTAAATGCGACCAAAATTTGTAAGGGTGCGACTAAGATTTTTCCTAGGTCGCACCGGTGCACCTAACGTCCTCGCATCCGCTGCCTCTCCACGAACGGAGCGATGTTGTTTATATGGATATGGTTTAATGTTGCGTTACATGACCCGTTCCTTCTGGAAAGCCGTGCCTGTGTTTGGATTTGGATCTCTCCTCCGCGCAGCCCCCATTCACTACACACCGGCCGGCTCACCTGCAACATGGAGACACAGCGCCGCTGGTCCAAACTCCGACATTTGTCTACAGTTTTAATTGTTATTAACACAGCTGTATATTGTTAAGTATGAGAGGGAAACCTGTATTGGTACCAGTGTTTCCGCTGGTAACTCTGTTACTCGCGCCGCCCACGAAAACCACATTATTAAACTAACTTCAGTTGGTTGAGTAAAAGCGTGTAAGACGGAGCATGCTGGATCATAGTTCGAAAAATGCAGCGCGCCGACGCGATTCAGACATTTCAGAGCCTACACAAGACGGTTGTTACGCCGCGCTAATGAGTCAGCCGTCACTCTCTGTGAGTAGCCTAGCATACGCTTCAGTCCATCGCACTCCCCCCGTCTTTCGGTCGTTCTTTTATTTTTTATTATTTAAGATTTCGGCCTTTATTTTGATAGGAAAGCTGAAGACATGAAAGGGGAGAGAGAGGGGGGGGATGATTGATGCCCCCGGACCCCCCTAGAGGGGTAATATCCTTCTCACCTTTTTCACCCCTGACCCGTTTTCATGCCTGTCATATAGGAAAGGGCTGCAGGTCAGAGTCAAACCTCTATATTTACCAACTGAGCTATCCGGGCGTCCTCTCTCTCTTTTAATCAGTCTGTTATTGTTGTTGAAAGCTTATGAAGGAGCTTTCTCAGGCTATTTATTTTAGATAACTTTCATTTACATGTGCTGCAGCTGTATATTTTCAAACTGGTAAAGGAAACCCTGTCTTTGCATTTTATTTTAATCACAATCTGTTTTAATATAAGAGCTGTGAAAAGAGGCTTTGACTTAAAACTTAACATTTAGCCCACTTTGTAAAAAAATACAGAGCTATATATCGTGTATCGCCATTCAGCGTTACGGCGATGCGAGGAAAAATTTGGGTGCACCTAAAAAAGTTAGGCGCACCAGTGCAACCAAGGCAAAAAGTTAGTCTGGAGCCCTGGACTAAGTTGGTGAGTGTTTTTGCAACAAAATTCTCCCCAGATGTAAATTCGGAAACATTGGCTAGTTATTTGAAAGATAAACTACACCGTGATGTAACATGCCCAAAGATAGAAAGTGCCCAAAGACGGTATAACTCCTTCAGAGTAATTGCAGAATGCAATGAGGTGAGCGAAATGTATGAGCCACAGCTGTGGCCAGAAGGTATCTTTGTGCGGCATTTTTATGAAGCATGCAAAACATTAGGTCAAAGAAATGAAATTGTGAATATAAATGATGATGCGTCTGAGGCTGGAGCAGCTGTTGCGGTGAAGATTTGACTATGATCATGAGAGTTGTGTCATATAACTTGCGTGGTTTACGCCTTGGACAGGGAGTCGGGGACAAAGCGCGACGTTTTGTTATTGACAAGCTCTTAGACAGTGCTGATATTTTATGTATACAAGAGACTCTGTTACCCAAACGAGATCTAGATAAACTCAACTCTGCGCATGAAAATTTTTATGGCGCAGGTGAGTCGACAACAGATCCAAGTATGGGAATCGTGCGTGGCAGAATACCTGGAGGGGTGGCCATCCTATGGCATAGGAAACTTGACCCACTGATCGATGTGATTAGGCTAGAAGTGGACTGGGCCATAGCAATTAAAGTTGTACATGATAAAAATGTTTTTATTATTTTAAATGTGTACATGCCATATGAATACTACCAAAATGAAAATGAATATCTTAATAGGCTTGCTTTTATCAGCTCATTCATAAAAGAGAGTAAAAGTACTTGCATTTTTGTGATGGGTGATATGAATGCTGATATGTCAGATGATAACTCTTTATTTGCCAAACACCTTTATCAATTTTGTCTAGACAGTAGGTTAGTTATCTCAAGCAAAATGCTGTTACCAGTAGAAAGTTACACATATATCAGTGAAGCATGGCATACAACATCTTGGCTAGACCACTGTATATGTACAGCTGATGCTCATGATTGCTTGGAGATTGAGATTATGTATGGTGTAGCCACAGCAGATCACATACCTGTCTCCATGATAATACATCTTGACAGTCTACCTGAGTTGACTAACTATGATAATGATTATAATGAGCTAAATAGAAAAGTGGACTGGGCAAAGCTCACAGAATATGATTTATGGAAGTACAACGCACTGAGTGATAGTAGTCTTAGTAATATTGATATAGCACTTGAAGCTATTTTGTGTGACAACTTAAATTGTAAGAGTCACAAACATCATAGTCAAATAGTTATCATGTATGACAAAATTGTGAACAGTTTGATTAATGTCAGTAAATTAAACATCCAAGACAAAAGGAAGCTTAACATTAGACCCAGATGGAACGAATATGTGTCTGAACTTCATGTGGAAGCTAAGGAAGCTTTTTTGAGCTGGGTATCATCTGGAAAAGCTAGGTATGGCCCAGAGTTTGAACATAAGAAAAAGGCAAATGCCAGGATTAAATATGCTGTACGGTTTATCAAGAGTAATGATCAGATGATGAGGGCAAATTCTATGGCCAGAAAGTTTCAGCAGAATAATTTGTATGATTTCTGGAAGGAAGTAAAGGTCATCAATATTAGCAAGATGCCTTTGCCATCCACTATTGATGGGATCTCTGGTGTTTTTTATTAATAAGGGAAAAACTTCCACTAATGAACCCTGACAAAGCACACCTGTGAAGGTAAAACCATTTCAGGTGACTACCTCATGAAGCTCATTGAGAGAACACCAAGGGTTTGCAGAGTTATCAAAAAAAGCAAAGGGTGGCTACTTTGAGGAATCTAAAATATAAGACATGTTTTCAGTTATTTCACACTTTGTTGTTAAGTACATAATTCCATATGTGTTCATTCATAGTTTTGATGCCTTCAGTGAGAATCTACAATGTAAATAGTCATGAAAATAAAAAGGAAACGCATTGAATGAGAAGGTGTGTCCAAACTTTTGGCCTGTACTGTATTGTACTTTCTGCAGTCTGACTTCAGTTCACCACCTGCGTCGCCAATTCCTATTTTGTCTCCAAAATGTGCGTACGCATGGGTCAGAGTTTGCGTGGAGGACCGCACATTCTCCCGTCAAATTTATTTTCTTCATAAATCACAACCTTTGCGTGGGAAGTGGCGTACGCACATGTTCAGCCCTGTTTTGTGCGTACGCCACGTTTATAAATGAGACCCCAGGATCCTCACAATCTTACCCACTGCAGCTTTAAAAGTCATTTGAAGTTATTTGACATGTAAATATATTTCATGGTTCCAGATTTGCTGCTTTCCCTTTTAATAATGTCAATAATTGTAATTGTATCGGTAATAAAGTTGCAGTAATTGTGACAACATAATAGTTAAACAGTCACAGGGCACATCTCAATATCTTTTATAACTTGAACACATTTTCCTGATTAGTCAAACACACATTCACTGAAGTAACAATTTCAATGCAGGACTTTTACTTGCAACAGAGTATTTTAACAGTGTTTTATTAGCCATTTTACTGCAGTAAATGTTGTGAATACTTCCTCCTCCACTGGTTTCCCATTAGATTAGATGTATAATAACAATAAAGCTATACCAACCTGCTCTGTGTATCTGGACTTCAGGGTTTAAAACAGCGTCCAGTAGTTTCTGTTGTCGGTGATTCTCCTTTAAACTGAACTCTAGTTCCTCCTCGTACTCTGCTATCGTTCTTTCAAACAGCCCAAATATCTCTTCAGCAGCCGCAGTTAGTCGCTGGTTGACGTAAGCTCTCAGCATTTTAACTTTAGACATTTCTACTAAATCACAGAAACTTTTCCTCCAGACAGACAACGTTAAAACCTGTTCGCTCCCTCGGATACGTGCGCTATGTTACGTTAGGGTCTGTGTACTTCCAGCTAGCAAGCTAACTTAATTAGCTTCGCAGGACACCAGGAGATAATTCAGACGTTTTCAAATAAAGGGAACATCACAGAGTCCATTCAGACAGGTCTATCTGGACAGGGTGGGTCCATGAAACATACAGTTTGGTATCTATCCAATGGTCTCTCCTACTAGCGCTGTGTGGTCGAGTTTAGACTGCGAATATTTCCAGCTAGCATGCTACGCTAACTTCAGTTAGCATTCTTGGCTAACGGAGATAAGTCTTATCAAAGGTTAAAACGTCCACTTGAACAAGTTTATCCAAACATCCGGGTTCTGGTGGTTCACCTCGGTTGTATCTGATGAGCTACGTGGCGGAAAGAGCAGGACTCACGCGGGGGAAACGGTTTACTACAACAAAGAACCGGGACCAAACCTCTTCAACCAGACTCCGCACTGCTCAAGTTAGCCACGGCATGTAAAAGTGCTTCCGGTAGCACTTCTTCAAAATAAAAGTTGCGACACTTTTATCCAGTGTATGCATAGACAGTAAAATAATGGACACAGCGACGCCATATATTTATTTATGTATTTATTAGTGCTGTCAGTTTAACGTGTTATTAACGGCGTTAACGCAAACCCATTTTAACGGCGTCAATTTTTTTATCGCGAGATTAACGTTATTTTTGGCCCAGCAAACTTTGTAGTTTTTTCACATGCTGTTGCAACAACTAGTAACGTTAGAAAAACTACAACACCACACCGGATCTAGCTAGACCGGAAACAAAACAACATGTACGCTGCCACTTGTTTGCGAGCCGGCCAAAGAGTAGTACATACCTGCAAACTAGTCGCTTTTCGACGAAAATTTCGCCGTTTTGAATGGGGTCCGAGACCCGGTGCTAATACGGCACCGGTGCCTTAACGACCGTTATCTACCGGACTGAATAGCAACGCGGATTTCGGTGCCTTATTTAGGTGCCACTTAAATGCCTGCGCTTCTCTCTGATGCTCCGAAAACGGACGTTAGAGGGAACTGAAAGATCGCCGCACAGGACGCTAGTTAACAATACAGTTGGCAACGGGTAACGTTAGCCTACCGTTAGCTAGCTAACACTAAACTCGACAGCAGGTAACGTTAGCCTACCGTTAGCTAGCAGCTGGAGTAAACACGGTTAAAATGTTTACAGCTAAACGGTGTAAAGTGTGTCTGGATTTCACCGGAGAGGTTTCCAACACCGGACTGTAGCTGCCATTGTCTGAAAAACACAGTCATGATGTCATGTTGCTCGCCTCGCCAGCCTCGTGGTGCATTCACTGTAATTGTAAAATACCCTTTTCCCACCCAGTGGTTGTTTTCACCGTTTTGTGCTCCTTTTTTTTTTTTAGATCAACTTTTTATTGTTTTATATTTTTGAACATACAGAACAGACAAATACAATTGAACAAGATGCTCCTTTTTTAAATATATATCTTTCGGTTCAGTCACCGTTTTAAAAGTATCGTATCATGTTGATAACAGCATTAAAATGAGAAAAATTTGAATTTGAATAATGGGACAAAAAGAAATCAAGGGACATTTAAAATAGATAAAAATGTGCGATCAATTGCGAGTTAACTATGACATTGATGCGATTAATCGCAATTAAATATTTTAATCGTTTGACAGCACTAGTATTTATATACCAGTGAAGTCACTTTTCCGGTGCTGGCTGAGCGTTACTGAGCAGCCTCCAACTGAGCTTGAAGACGTAGATGTGACGTGAGCAACCTGTCTGAAAGTGTGAAGTCTTCTGGTAGCTGTGCTGAGAGAAATCTCAATCATTCCCAATCTTCCAGAGACGGAGAGCGTAGGTATATGTAAGGAGATAACATAGGCACAGGCTAATTACTGATCACTAACATGCTAGTTAACATTAGTAATTAAACTTTAACAGCTAAAGTATGTCGAATCTGCCTGCGAGCTTCTCCTGACTCTGCGGTAAATTTTCTCCTATGCGACAGAAAGTCGCGTGGTTATGGCACAATCGTTAGCCTATTTTTACAAAAACGAGTTTTTATGGCCATAACGTGAGATACAAGGTAATGGAGCCTTTTATACATTGTTGTTTCTTTAAAAATAAACAATGGACAAATAAAGTCTTTAAACGCTTCTGATGTAAAGTTATTCTCTGTAGAAGTGACGCTAAATTGAATGGGAGTCAATGGGATGCTAACGGGAGGTGATGGCTTGTTAGCCTAGAATCTCCCCATTGGAGGTACGCTTTCCAGATGCTCGCTTACACCCTTGAGTTTATGATGCTTCTGCAGCAGAATGTCATCTTTTAATGTTTTTTTCATACAGTTTAGTATATTATTGGATTATTATTACTGATACCTTAACATGTAGACAGTCTTTTCATGTTAATTTAATCCTTGAATCCTGTACTTCTGTTCTGCTACACAAATCTATATTTAAAAATATATTGTATGTAATGTTTAGGTTATTATTTAGTCTGATTTTACTATAAATTATATTTTAACTGTTGGCTGTTGCAAAAAATTAGGTCACGTTGGTTGTAGGTTAAGCTTAAAAACTTTTATTTTGAAGGTTAACCACCAAGTTGCAGCAGGAAATGCCTCTTCACCTTAGAAGAGATTAGCTAGCCCTTGTGTATTGGGCAAACTTGAGGGGTCATAATGAAAATCATATGAGTCAATCAGTTTTAAAGCAATGCCAAGAGCGTGGAAATGCTCAAGTCAGAAGTTTTGGTTGGGTGATCAATGATAAGGTAAATTAATTGGGGTTAAATGAATTAAAAATAAGTCCTATTGTACCTTTCCCAGCTGGTCCACCATGGGTTTTTAAAGAAATGTCCATTGATTTGGGGTTAGAAGAAAAGCGAGGAATTAGCATGGACAAATATAGTGTAGAAATATATTTGGTTTAGAATAAGAATGTGCTGTAGCCTGGGATGGCCTCGCTGTCTCCTCCTGTCTGGCATGTGTAAGATAAGAGGGGTTCAAATTTAGTGGAGCAAAAGTGCTCCTGATTTGTTTAATAAACAATTGGAACAGAGTGCACCTAATGAAATCTCTTAAAGGAACAGACAATCTCTAGCGCGCAACTTCTCTATCTTCTCGGAGACAGAAAGTCTGAGGGATATCCAACCAATTGCCGGCCCAGACGCAATGGCGGGAGGAACCTGAAGATGGATAAAAGAAAAGGGAAAAGGAAGGTCCGGTGTCAGACCCGGAAAGACTTTGTTGGTGGCTAGGGAGAGAAAGTCTCGAAGGAGCGGCTGATCCATATGCATGTGAAATATCTGTTTGCAATATCATTTTACTAAAGATTGTTATAGTTTAACTAAACGAATCCTGAGTATTAATTTCTTGGTCTGCCTTTCAACCAACACAATAAGTAAAGGGGAAACTTTGAGAAGTGACCGGTGGTTCTTAAAAGACTCTTTTGAGCCAGAGTAGAATCGGTCGCTTTTTTTCCTACAATAGGGTGCAGAGCTATTTAATGGAGAGGTATAAAGAGGATAAAACTATATATATGGATGCATCTAAACGCACTGATAAAATAACGTGGGTTGCTTATGTCATCCCAAAGTTAAAATAGGTAAAAGAATCAGTGATGATTTAGTGGTTTACACAGAGGAGTTGGTCGCTGTGTGGCTAGCTCTGCTTTGGGTGGAAGTCAATAGGCCAAGGAAGGCAGTAATTGCTTCAGATTCCAGCTCAGCTTTGATCAGCATCAACACTTTTCAGTTAAAATCAAAGCAGGATATTGTATTTGAAATAGTACAAGCTGCAAACAATGTGTTACAGTCAGGAACCAAGATAACTCTTGTATGGGTACCAGCTCATATAGGAATTGTTGGAAATGAGTTAGCAGATAAATGTGCTAAGCTAGCAGCTGGAAATTCCAGAATAGATATTGAGGTCAATTATAGCAAAGCACAAATTAAAAGTATGGTTAAAAACATAGTTACGGGTAAATGGCAAAAATTCTGTGACAATGGGCAGACTGGAAGACAGTTCTATAATATCCAGAATAAAGTGGGAAACAGAAGAAATATGAACAGAAGCAAGGAGGAAGAGGATGAATTTTCAAGAATGAGGTATGGAAACACAAGATTAAATAATACTTTCCTGTGTTATACTGTTTTCAACCCTCAGCTTCGGTTACACAGAGCAGGTTTGTTACTTTTACTTCTTCTCTCTGTTCACACTCTGGTTAAACTGACATCAGACCGATATGGGTCAACTTTCAGGGCCCCTGTCATTCTGGTTAATCAAACCATGTTTTCAAATTACAAAGTAAGTAGCCTACGTAAAACTAAAGTGCAGACAGATCAGCCAAAAGCCAGTTCAGGGCTCCAGACTAACTTTGTTTTACTAGGAGCACTACAGCCACTAACTGACATTTTTTGGAAGGGAAAAAGTTAGGGACGCACACCTTAAATTGACACAAGCACTATTTGTTTTGATGAGGTAAATAGTTTTTTAATTGATCAGCAACTGTGCCAATGTGCCATTTGCTTATGGCCAGACAAGGCAGCCTATATGTATTTTATTTTATAGAAGGAGCAGTCACATCTCTAATTCTCTCATCCAAGTGAGGGAGCGGTGCTGTGGCGTTGAGTGATGCTGAGATCGAAAAGGTGCTGATGGTCAGCCACTGTGGTACAGCGGCATAAACCGATGCCCTGGCGGCACTTGCCGCTCGCTACACCGACCTGTGCCGGTTGTATTCTGTCGGCACACTGTTTAACAGCAGGTGGAAGTGGTAGGGAACGGTCAGTGACAAACAGTAGAGTCATTTCATTTATCATTTCTGATGTATACTCAAAGTTAATAGGCTATTAGAGCTAGCCTGAGTTAACATCAGTGTTTAGTTTTTGGTAGTGAGTATACTTAGATTTTTCCCTCCCAGCTTCATACTCACCCATCCCAGAACGATGCGTCCCAGAGCGACACCCAATGCATATTTTGTAACGCTACCGCATATAGCATCAGCTAGCATCAATCTATAATTGATGGCTAATTGCAAATTTTGTCCGACTGTGTGTTGGACTTTAGCGGCCGGTGCTGCCTGTGTTGCTGCCTTGCCGCCCGGCCTGCCCTCCTTCACAGACCCCGGCCTGCTGTGAGCTAGATTGAGCTCCATCACGCCTGGCAGCCCACGGCACTCCATACCTGCGCAAAGTCACCGTTTTTTGGGTTAATGGCCTACCAAACGTTGCTGTCCTGACAGAGCTCCAGGGCCTGCAGCCCCCCTCTTCCTGCTAAATGCCCGGTGTGTGTGAGTGAGAGCGCGGTCAGCGAGCTTATTACACCAGCAATCTCTTACCACAGGTTCTAGTTAATATTATAATGTGTGTTGAGTTATTTAAACAAACGATCGGGGAAATAAATGCCTCTTGTTTGCGAGTCTCATTGATAGAGCCTGCGGCTGGATGGAGCTCTATCAATGAGCGCTAGCTAGCCTCCTCTTAGAATTCCTCTGAAATTCACAAAAATGCATTAAATTGAAATCAGACACAATTGTTAGCTTTATAAGACCTTGGGGTAGATGTTATATAAGTGGCGTGGCGAAATTCAAACTGTTAATATAGCTAGCTACTCTAGTTATGCTGGCAGCTGGCAGCTAGCCAGCTCCGCGGAGCCCTGGTAGTAAGTAACCGAGGAAACGGTGACTTTCACTGGGTATGGAGGTTGCCGCTTTCTCGTCAGACTGTGTGGAGCTCCTAGCTAAAGTCTGACTCGTCTTACCAAATTTGCAATTAGCCATCAATTTTCGTAAAAAGGCCCATATTTGAGCTTTATATAGTTGATTTCTCGCTTAAAAAAAGTCTCAGAAGTGAATTTAATAACGAAATAGCCCGACAAACAATGTATAAGTTTGCAGTGTCTGAAATATGAGACCTGCTGTCTCGTCTCCAATGTGTTTGGATGACATGGGGGGCCAGCTTCACGCAGGTCACAGATCTGTGTATTTTAACTTGCGATGCTTGACTGATTAAACGAACGTATTTGACTTTAATCTTACCATCTTATTTTGCTCTTGCTTAGGAACAATGCAATTCCAATTTAACGAATGTGCTGGGATATATAGGTCTTTTTTTTTGGAGTCAGACACAAAAGGGGGGACAGAGAGGCGGTAATCCCCAACACTTCCCTTAAACTACATGTTGTAGTACAACCAGTAGGGGGCCTTCTAAGTGTGGAGTAGTTTTGGAGACATGACTCTCTGTAATTATGACATATATTACATTTTTTTGGCAAAGAATATTCCCCAAAATTATGCATATGCCTATTTATGAAAAGTAAGTGCTGTAGTACAACCAGCAGAAGACTAATTATGTGTAGAGTTGGGTACCGAAACCCGGTTCCAATATGGTACCGGTTCCTACGCAAACGGTAGTATTCGGACCTGATTAGAACGAGAATTTCGGTTCCTCATTTCGGTTCCGACTGAAATATTTTCCCTCTGTCGCTCTGGAAAGCGGCAGCTTCTTTTTTTTTTTTCTCCCTTTTCTGCCAAGTGGCGCACATGCCCGCTCGTGATGTGAAGCGTGTGTCCGCGCTATTCCCCCGACATGCACTCTACAATCCCTGCTGATAGACGTCTTTTTGTACACGCTCTGAAATGGACGTAAAAACATCACACTTTCTCTGTAGTCTACCGTTAGCTAGCTACCGTAAATGTAGGCTACTTTTAAAATGGCATATTTTCCCTCTGGGCTCACCAAAACGGACGTAAAAGCATATTAACCATTCACTGACTGCACGTGATCGCTAGTAAACATATTACACTTACTCTGCTAGTCTATCGTTCAGGACAAGAGCCTGTAGCCTGGTGGTGGGGGAGGCGAGACAGCCTCCCCAAATTGTCTGCCCTTTCAAACTCATACCTGTGTGTACAGACCTCTTGGACACCGTCTGAGAGAGTTTTCTCCTGGGCAGGACATGCCATAAGTCAGGAGAGGTGTAGTATCTTGCCAGAGAAGGCAAATATGGTCACTTTTCTGCAAAAGAACGGCTAAAGCTTGAAGCTGGTTGGCATACCAACTCAACATTTATTTTGTTGTTACTTGTTAATAGTGTAACTGTTATTTGTTAAATTATTGTAGCTGTGTGTTAGGTGACTTATGTTTACTTATTACATATTTAAGTACTTTAAAACAATATATTGTTAAATTTAAATAATTTTCAAAAAAAAAAAAAAAAAACTCCACAAAAAGCCTTTCTTCATTTTTCAGTTTTTCCAAGAATCGGTTTAGGAATCGGAATCGTTTTAAAAGTACCGGTTCGGCATCGGAATCGTAAAAATCCAAACGGTACCCAACCCTAATTATGTGTGAGGTGTATTGTGTCTCTTTTCGGTGTTGTAGTTTGTAGACGGTCCCTAAGCACTTGTCTTACTGCCGTCTCACCGCCGGCTGCTTGGCTGAACCGGAAGTTGTTCTGTCCCTCCTCGGTGAAGGCCGTCTCAGAGCTCTTATTTTGTCCTTGAGGAGAGAGCATCGAGGAGGGATCACCGAGGAGATATACTGCACGAGAGCAGCCTTCCCGGAAGCCGTGCAGCTGAAGGAGTTGTTAACTCCACCCATAGAGCTGAGGTATTCATGTCACGCTTCAGAGGATAAGGACGTCTCATCCCTCTGAAACACATTTGCTTGTTGCCTCTCTCCTCCGATGATTTCCTCTTGTCTCTCCCGGGCTTCCTCGGTGGGAGGGACTAAGCAGAGGGGAGGAGTCAGGGATGCAATTTAAGGTCTTCGGGACGTACCCATTGAGTCCATCCTCAGCTGCTTCATCACCATCCGGTACGCTGCTGCCACCCCAAGGACAAGGGCAGAGTGCAGCATAAAATCCGCTCTGCTGATAAGGTGATTGGCTGCAATCTGCCATCTCTCCAGGAACTACTTTAAGAGAAAAGTAATATGGGATGACCATCTCCTCAACCTTCAGTTCACATAAAGTGATTTAGATAAACTGTTGGTTTGTTTGTTTCTATGACGTCACCTTGTTCAAAGATCTGATATTAACTTGGAGAATACAAAGTTATTATAACTGAAATGACAGACAAATGTAAATGTAACTAATTACTAACCAGCACTTTCTTTAGGGAAACAGATGTACAACAATTCAAGTTTAACTTTGATTTATTCAAATAAATGTATACAAAAAGTGAATTCCTAAGCAACACAGTGCTTAGTTACCAAAACTGTGGCAAATATTGAAGTACAACCTTCAACTGCAGTTGGCTGAGCTTTACAACTGTTTATCATCCTTGCCATCCAACAGAAATTGACCAGATTAGAAGCCTTCTGTGATCAAGCATCAACCCCAGCCCTCCTCCAATAGTAACAAGGTTGAATACTTTGCTTGAGTTTCCTAACTGCTGATACCATAGAGCTGTATCCTAGAAAACAAAATAAAGACAAATAAAAACAGAATTACAATGATCGTGTATTCATTTTAGCTGACAAAAAGCTTATTGTGAGGTCTGTAGCAGCCTTAAGTCTGACAGTTTATAGCTGATTAGTGTTGAACAAAGACTTGAACTCAGTACTTGACTAATTGTCTCAGCGAGCATCTCTCACCAACACACTTGTGACTTTTGACATGACTGAGCCGAGAGAATCTTCTATCACAAACTGAACAACTAAATCGTTTCTCCCCCATGTGGAGAATTAAGTGTTGTTTCAGATTTCCCTTTTGTGCAAAACTTTTACTACAAACTGAACAACTAAATGGTTTCTCCCCCATGTGGAGAATTAAGTGTTGTTTCAGATTTCCCTGTTGTGTGAATCTTCTACCACAAACTGAACAACTAAATGGTTTCTCCCCTGTGTGGATTCTCATGTGTTTAACCAAATCACTAGGCGAACAGAAATTTGCTTTACAAACTGAGCAGTTGGAAGATTTTTCTTCTGAATGAAGTCTCATGTGAGTCGTTAAGGACTTCTTCAGAAGGTATCTTTTACCACAAACTGAGCAACTAAATGTTTTCCCTCCTGTTTGGACTCCAGAGTGTTTCTGCAGATGTTTCTCCTCCCAGTCACCACTGTCATCAGTCTCAGGTCCAGAGGAGTCTGAAGTCTTGTCATGAGTAGCTGGTTGTAAAGGACTATCTGGACTATCATCATCTTCTTCACTCTTCACAGGGACAGAAGTGAACGGGAACTTGACATCAGCCTCCTCCAGCCGTTGAAGCTGCTCTCCCTCCTGACTGGTCCAGAGTTCCTCCTGTTCCTCTTTAATGTGTGGGGGGGGCTCTGGGTCCTCCTGGTCCAGACTGGAGCTCCACTCCTGCTGCTCAGGGGGAACCTCTGCTTTCACCACCAGCAGCTGCTGGACGTCTGAGGAGAAGAATCAAATACATGCACACGGAGAAAACCGTTAGAAAACTAGTTTCACATTGACAAGATCTTTTTACATAATCTGTAGTATGTTTTATATATTAATTATGTTTTATGTTCATTTCTGGGTTATGCATTTACCTAAGGGAAATTAAGTTTAACTTTTAGATAAATATTACTTTATTTGTCCAGAGGGAAATTTACATGCTGATGAACGGTAGCTATCGGATGTCTGCATTTACACACGTGAAACAAACCAGCTTTGGTCAGCGTATAGTTTTCCCATATATATTAACATTATACTGGGGGTTTCTATTACCAGAACAGAAGGGTGTAGATAAGTGTAGCACAGAATATATGAAAGTATAAAAGTTCTTGCAAATGTACAGCTTCTCACCTGTGTGAGTTCTCAATTGAACCAACAAGCCACTATTTTGTCTGAATTTTTTTCCATGATTTGCAAGAATATGACTTCTCACCTGTGTGGATTCTCAAGTCTTTCTTCAAAGCTGAATTATACTTAAACTCTTTCCCACATGTCACATAAAAATGCATACCTGTTTGAGTGTAACGGTGAATATCTGACATGTTAGTGTTGTTTACGTTGTTACTGTGATGAAAGGTATCAGTCTCCTGCTTCAGTACAAGCTGCTTCCTCTCCTGACTGGTGCACAGTTCCTCCTGTTCCTCTTTAATCTGTGGAGGCTCTGGGTCCTCTTGGTCCAGACTGGAGTTCCTCTCCTGAATACAGAGCTGCTGATCAGAGAGAACCTCCTCTTCCTTACAGACATGTTGCTGTGGGAGCTCTGGAGGGACAGACAACAAAAGAAATAGGATACCACTGTTATTGTAGAAAAGAACAGAACATTGGTTTCTTGAGAACAGTGGCCCTCATTTATGAAACGTGCGTACGACCTAAAACAGGCGTAGTAGGACGGACGTACGCCGATTCCTACGCAAAGCGAGGCATTTATCAATTAGAACGTGAGCGTAGGCTGCAAAAAAAATCTCACGTCTGGTCTGAACTCGTGTACGCAAGTTTTTGAGTCAGTGTGGACTTGCGGTGCAGCATATACTCAGTTTAACAGGAGAAGGAGAAGTCATCAGTTGATCACTTCTCAGCAATGGCAGATTTGGCTCTTTTAGAAGACCTCTATGCACCGGTACAACAGTGCACATGTACGCGCCACGGTGGAGCGCTCCATCGGATTGTTTAAGGGCAGATGGCTTGCATCAGCAGGGGGGACCCTACTATACACGGCAGATAAAGTCTGCAACATTGTTTTAGCCTGTGGGGTTCTGCACAACATCTCGCAGGAAAACTGGGTGCCATAAATGTAGTGATGGAGCCAGATGACCCGATGCCCAGAGAGCAGTGTCCAGCACAGCCCCAACTGGGGTCTATACCAAGGAGACAGGATATTATTCCTCGCTTTTTAAAGGTATAGTGTTATGTTTGGCAATGATATTCAATACAGGAAACATGACGATGCACAACATTTTTATTTATTCTTCAGGTTTTCATTTCTCGATCGTGAATGATTTATTTCTGCCATTGACCGAGTTATTTCGGCTTGTTTTTCCAGCTCCTCTTCTGTTAGGAGACAGGGTCGAGGTGGTGGTCCAGCACGGGGAGGCAGAGGACACGCACTCTCCCTCAGCTGTTGCCTCGTTCTGACTCATGAAAAAATACATGAGTAAAATAAAAGACACTGCATAAACTCCGCTACCGTGTGTTTATTTAAATATAGGTACATCTACATGAAGGCCTAAGAGATTGCAAGAGAAGCCTGTATATTAGGACTATAGAAAATGTGTCAAGGATGTATAAATTAAATAGGCTAAACTTCAGCTGGAGTCTGATTTACTACGGCAACACTGTTGACCGCATCAGTGATCTCTTTTCAACCCACATTCTTTCTACAGCCTTTAATAACAATTTTCAGGCTGCCAAAAAATACACACGTTAGTGCAAATTAACCTGCGATATCAAGGTTTCAATCTCCACCTCTGAAAAGTGCCGCTTCTCAGCCGGATTACGTCTCGCCATGTCGTAAATTGCAGGGGCGAGGCCTCAAAACCGAGAATATATTGGGGCATGATATTTAAATGACGATCGTTTCCAGACGCTGCATTTATCAAAGTACGACCATTCTTACGCTCTGATTGGTGTGATACGAACGTTTCATGAATCACATGTGAAGCCTGTCGTAAGATGATTTATGCGCTCATATCTGCGCTGGTTTGTACGTTAGGCTGATAAATGAGGGCCATAGACTGTAAAAATAATGTATGGAGGGGCTTAAAAGTGAAGCCAATGCTGAAACTCATTAAAGCTGCATTCTGTCTAATTTTCAGCAGGGAGCAACTCCACTGGCTCCAAAGATAAGTCTGATCTATAAGAGAAAATGATCCTACTTCTCACTTAATTTACAACCTTTTCATAATGAGTTTATGGTCTCAATTGCTAGTTTCAAGTATTCTTCAATACAGCAGCATGATGTTAATTTAGTAAATAATGGTCCTATATATTTAGAAATAGACGATAAAGCAGGGGATGATTTAGGGCCTGGCTACGCACCTGTCAATCAGGACAGAGGCTTAAGCTGTGTTTAGACTAGACGGCACAATGCAGCTTCATTTCACAGAGAAAGAAAGAGAAGGACGGGCTGTGCTTCGTTGTTTGGCAAACAGTCAGCTGCCACACAAACTCTTCGGCAGTTCAGTTCTTGCGTTTGTTTTTTACCCTCATAGCGTTTCAAAACTTTCTTGTGGCAGCGATAGAGGCAGTGATGTTTCCTGTTCTCACACTGCCTCAACGGACTGACAAGTCTGATCTCCGCTTAAATGATAGGCTACGCGTTTTTTTCTTTCAGTCTTCCCCCACAGCAAATGTGTCTCGTACTTAAAACAGTTTGGGAGACAGACCTTGGAGAGGTGATTCTGGATGATGTTTGGGAGGAGATTTTACGGAGAGTGCGTAAGTCTTCAATCTGTGCTGGACACAGCTTTATGCAATGTAGAATTCTCCATCGGGCTCACTACACTAAAGCTCGGCTTGCAAAAATATTTGATACAGTGTCTCCCGTATGCGAACGTTGCCAACAAGCCACAGCAAATTATTCACACATGTTCTGGAGCTGTTCTTCTCTGACTAGATTTTGGTCTGAGATCTTTAGTACTTTATCCAAGGTAATTGGAAGGGATGTGACTCCTAATGCCTTAACTGCTCTGTTTGGTGTATGGCCTTTCCAACTTACTCTTTCACCAGCTAACAGGGACTTAATAACATTCACAACTCTGCTGGCGAGGAGATTGATACTGCTGAAATGGAAATCCCCAGTCCCACCTACCCTTACAAACTGGGTTAGGGAGGTGCTTTATTTTCTTAAATTATAAAAAATAAGACTGACTTTGATTGGCAAGGCGGTCTCATTTGAGAAGTCCTGGAATCCCTTCCTATCTAATGTCAATAGCACAAGATGTTCGATCTCTGTGCACTAAGTACTGCCTGTGAGTGGGTTTTCTTTATTTTTATTTATCATTATTGCAGATTTATTTTTAATTAGTGCGTGTGTTAGTATACATGTGTATATATGTGTATGCATGTATATATATATTTATGATCTGTCAACTTAGATGTGTTCTTTTTTTTAAATCCTATTTCTCTATTAGTTTATTATCTATTTTTAGTATTATTTATTTTATCTATTCTTTTCTATTCTATTTACCTGTTTGTTTATTTATCCTTGTGCTCTCTTCCTCTATTAACCCATCATTTTTGTTTTTCTTTACTTTTCAACTGTATGTCCCCATCTGCTGGGGCTAGGTGCCGGTGGGAGGGGGATTGGGGGGTTGGTATCTGTCCTGTGATATGTTGAATTTACATCTGCAATTACTATTGTATGGAACAGTATTGTTTGCCTGTTTGTTTTATAACTGTAAAATCCAATAAAGAGATTGTTAAAAAAAAACAAAAAACTTTGACCCTCTCACTGGGTTTTCACATCATCAAAGTTAATTGGAACAGTGGCACTCATAAGTTTATGAACCCATCTTAAAGTTGACTAAAAAGAGGAATAAAAATGTAGTCTTTTAGAAATTTATCTTAATGCCTTAATTAAAAAAACGACACCAATTTTCTTTGTGAATGAATAATGTATTGTAAATAAATAAAATGTTCTTCCTTAAAATACAGGGGGCATAAGTAAGTACACCCCTATGTTAAATTCCCATAGAGGCAGGCAGACTTTTATTTTTTAAAGGCCAATTATTTCATGGATCCAGGATACTATGCATCCTGATAAAGTTCCCTTGGCCTTTGGAATTAAAATAGCCCCCCCCCACATCATCACATACCCTTCACCATACCTAGAGATTCAAAAGGTCAACATTAAGGTTCTTGCATGGTCCTTGAATGCCCCCTTGTGGACAAAAAAATCGATACCGAATCGAATCGTGACATTTTCTGAATCGTGCACCCCTATAATGAACATTATAACTCATATAACCGTGACAGTTGAGTGTTAGCTTTCAGCTGCAAAAGACGGTATGTTTCTAGCTCTTATTGCTATAAAATGATTAAAATATGAATAAAAGATGCTGGTTTTCCTCGTCTGCGATAGGCTCGGTCTCTCAGTGTTAAGCTCTATATTTGCTTAATAGGTTACTGCTGTACACATAATACATAAGTCAAATTCATATGCAAGCTATTTCTGTTCAGTGTTGTTAAATAGCTGTTTCATGTAAATGAAAAGTGGAGAATTGCATAATTATTATGACAATTAAAGCATGTTATTTCAGTTCACAGACCTTAATTCAGTTCATACAGAGTGTCTTGCATTGTGTGTGGGTGGTAGTTAATAAAGCACCAGAAAAGGGGTTGCTTATAATCTCATTGTACATGTGTATATAGTGACAAGTAATAGTAATAGGCAGTCTATTCTATTCTATCTTTTTCAAGCAAATTAAAGTATCTAATGAATCCCAGGATACATGTTTTGGTTATTTCACCGTCATGTGACCCAGATAATGTAATAACACAAGTACACAGCCTGTGAAGTAGTTTGCTATTAAGCCTAACACTGGACCGAAGCACTGTTATGTCACAGCACAGTTTGTTTAACATTACTAGAAAGTCCACGTGTTTTTGGGGTGAGGAGATGATATTTGACAGTTAGTCTCTAGTGGATATCAAGCCGACGACAGAAGTAGGGCTGGGTACCGAACGTCGATACTTTTATGGTATCGAAAAAAAATACTCCAATCCTATGAGTATCGAAAAATTCTTTATCTTTCAGTGCCAAATTTCGGTTCCAGAAGCGTCTGAGCGCGTAAGCGCAAGCTTATCTGTCCTCTCTGCATATTGACACAGAGCGGAGCTCCGACACACACACACACACACACACACACACACACACACACACACACACACACACACACACACACACACACACACACACACACACACACACACACACACACACACACACACACACACACACACACACACACACACACACACACACACACGGAGTAGGCTACTGCAGTAGTGCTGCAGTGTTTGCAGTTTCGTTGAAGTCACAGAGATTCACGGTTGGTTTTTAGTGTGGTTACAGTTTTTTAAAACTTCACCCAGACAGCGTTTGCTGCGGTATGATATTAATGGGGAGCCGAAAGCGGTCGCGGTGCTGTTGACGTTACCACAACGGTGGTTTCTCTGCCCTGATGACTGACTGACAGGCTGAGCTTGCAAGGCAAGTTTATTAATGTTACTCTGAGTGAGCAGTTTTACCAGAATTTTTTTATTTTGATAACTGTTTTGATTCACAATTAAGGTGGAAAATAAAAGCTTTGTGTTTAATGTATTTTTGTTGATATTGAAATGGATTTTAAAACATATGGTATCGAAAAAAGTAGCGTTAGGAATCGGTATGGAAACTGAGGTATCGAAATAGGCACCGGATCGAAAGATTCTGAACGGTACCCAGCCCTAGACAGAAGTGAGCTGAAAAAGACGAGGCAAAGTGTAAACAACGAACCAAAGAGTTATTATAACCAAAGATACTAAACCGTCTGTTATGACCTAGTCTCGCTTTGCCAGACCCTCCTCCACAGCGCGCTGCAGGAAGGTCTGGCTAGTCCACATAGCATTCGGGGATGGGAGGAAGACTTGCTCTGGTTTATGGGCTTTTCTTCAAACCAATCACAATTGTCTTGGGCGTTGCTAAGCGCCAGAGTAAAGCCGCAGTGCCTCTGTCAGGAAGGAACCTGTTTTGGTGGAACGTGTGGACGTTCAGAAGTAGTTTTAGTCGTGCAACAGAAAACTCAGATTGGACAGATAGTCTAGCTAGCTGTCTGGATTTACCCTGCAGAGATCTGAGGAGCAGTTAACCATAGTCCTCACAAATCCACCGGAGGTTAGAACGCCAACACAGAGACACAGGAAGGGGACGAATATCCGGCCTGAATGAGTGAAATCTGGCAGATTTTCCGGCGGCAATGGAGCAATCCCGTAAGTGGAACATCAAGGATATAGACTAATATTTAACCTTACTGCAGGTAAATGTCTACTATACGGTAACTCCTCTACTGTGTGACAGTAAGTGCCGTGGTTATGACCCAATCGTTAGCCTATTTTTACAAAAGCATCTGCTACGGAGCCATAACGTGAGGTACAAGGTAATGGAGCCTTTTATACATTGTCGTGTTTCTTTAGAAATAAACAACAGACAAATAGCGTCTTTAAACTCTTCAGATGTAAAGTTATTCGCTGTCAAAGTGGCGCCAAAATGAATGGGAGTCAATGGGATGCTAACGGGAGGTGATCGTTTTCATCAAAATGGCGCTCGCTTACCCCCTTGGTCACATAACAGTGATATAACCAAAAGATGTATCCTGGGATTCATTCAAAACTTCAAATCTGCTTGAAAATGTAATAAAAATAAAAATAAATAAAAAAAAATTATTTGACTGAAAGACAATTCTATTGCTAATCGCAATGATTGCTGAGACCATTGTACAGAAACATTTAGAATGGTTACAGCTCTAATTAAAGTGCAGTAACATAGTACAAAAAGTACACTAAAATACGTGCTACACGACCCTTAATTTCACACCCTCCGTATGTCCTGAGTTTAGGAGATTCCCTGATAGAGGGATGAGCTGAAACCAGAGAATGTTTGTCATAGCGGGCATATTTATACCTTTAATAACTTTACTACATTTCCCTTAATATACATAGGCCTACATACCTTTACTGAAGTAACATTTTAAACAGAAAATGTACTTCTAACAGTTTCATTTGTACATTTTCTTCAGTTATGGTTGTGAATACTTCCTCCTCCACTGGTTTCCCAGCAGATTAAATGCATAATAACAATGTAGAGTCTTTTATTAACTCCTACATTAGGCCAATACGGTGGGATCAGGGGAGAACTTGCTTGGACGCGTGTTCTGCGTGCCAATAATCAATGTCCACAATTTGTCTGCATTTCGGTGCTGTGACCCATTTATTTACAGTAACGGCATGCTTACCGTCGCACAAGCATACCGTCCATTTCATTTCATTTCATTTTTGGTTTAGTTCCATCCATTTTCCTTGTCAAACAACTTAAACACTGACAAGACTGACACGACAAACACGGTGAAAAGCTGTCTGCTTTCCCCGTTTTCCACACACCTGTGTACCTGTGGCTGATTACCTTTATGCCTTCCCAAAGGCAATGCTCCACCCAGTGCTCAAACATAAAACTGCACATTGACAGTAACCAACATGGTCGCTTTTTTAAGACAAAGTGGTGTAATGGCTCCAACAAACAATGAAGCTGTACCAACCTGCTTTGTGTAACCGGACTTCAGGGTTTAAAACTACAGCGTCCAGTAGTTTCTGTTGTCGGTGATTCTCTTTTGAACTGAACTCAAGTTTAGACATTTCTACTAAATCACAGAAACGTTTCCTCTAGAAAGGGTCCGTTAAAATCCGTTTTGTCACTCTGAAATGCGCTGTGTTGCTAGGTTACGTTCGGGTCCGTGTACTTCCAGCTAGCAAGCTAACTTCATTAGCTTCGCAGGACACCAGGAGATCATTCAGACGTTTTTAAATAAAGGCAACAGCACAGAGTCCATTCAGACAGGTCTATCTGGACATTGTGGGTCCATGAAGCATACAGTTTGGTCTCTATCCAATAGTCTCTCCTACTAGCGCTGTGTGGCCGAGTTCACACTCCGTCTGTTTCCAGCTAGCATGCTACGACAACAACAAAGCACCGATAACAAACCTCTTCATCCAGACTCCGCATTGCTCAAGTCAGTCACGGTAAGTACAACTGCTTCCGTTACCGCTTCTTCAAAATAAAAGTTCATATTCTTCTCATGGCTTTCCGGCAGACTAGATGCCTTGTGGGCAGGGCTTAATTTGTAAAGTGGGAGGTCCCGGAGCGCAGAGGGGGGGTGGATCCGGCTTCTCTGACTAAAAAAAACCTAAACAACGCTGTGTGTACATCAGGGCAATGTTTATTTTAATTTCAGAACATGCACTGCATCGGTGCAATTGTAAAAAAAAACAACAACAATGCAACAATCGTTTTCACAAGCAGCAATTATCGGACTATTAAATCAGCAGTAACGTTTTTTTGCTTGTTTGGGATCCAACTGGACAGCGTATTTTTTAAAGATAATTTTTTGTGGCTTTTCCCTTTATTATAGTGACAGTGGATAGACACGAAAGGGGGCGAGAGATGGGGGGGCCACAGGTCAGATTCGAGCCCAGGCCACTGCAGGACTCAGCCCCAAACGCTCTTACTGGGTGAGCTAGAGGTCACCCCCCCTGGCCCATGTATTTTAAAAAGTTAAACAAACTTTGTTGTCTTTTTGACATTTTTCCCCCGAGTGAAATGAGACTCTCAACCAGCACAAGCGCTTGTGTCACTTCAAGTGCAGCGCCGCGCTGTCGAAGTGCCTCCCCTCCCTCCGACCCTCTCCCCCCTCCTTCTTACCCTGAAAATTCACCTCAAAATGCATCGAAAATGCAAACACAAGATTTTTGTGGAACTTCAATGGGAAATAAAGACTAACAAGGAAGATAACAACATGGACTACTACACAAACAGTAATTTATTTTGTTCATTTAGTCGATATAAAATCCATGACCGCTTCCACTATCTCAAATTGCTGCTCAGACTTTCTGGGATTGATATCCGGGCTCTTCGCTGGCCATGGCAGAGCACTAACTTTCCTGTCTTGCAGGAAATTGTGCACAGAACGAGCGGTACGGCTGCTGGAGGGTGATTGTCACTACCCAAAGTGAGTCGAGTGCAGATGTGAGTCGCGCATGCTCAGATTTAAACTGTTTACGGCATAACGTGTCTTACTGAAATTTGTGAAATCTGTAAAATAATAAACGTTTCTCTTTACATACAATAACAGAAGATGGAAATCATTTCTAAAACGTTTTAGCTATCTATGATTGTTTGGTTGCTAACGCTAGCTCAAAACGCCATTTAAGTGACAGCCTTTGTTGTGTCTGATTGCTAACTTGTAGCTAGCAGTCATTTCAAAAACGTTGTAGCTATCTATGATTGTTTGATTGCTAACGTTAGCTCAAAACGCCATTCAAGTGACAGCCAATGTTGTTTGATTGCTAACTTGTAGCTAGCAGTCATTTCAAAAACGTTTTAGCTATCTATGATTGTTTGATTGCTAACGTTAGCTAAAAACGCCATTAGCATCTAGTAGGCTATTTGATTGCAAACGTTAGCTCAAAACGCCGTTAGCATCTAGCTAGTAGGCTACTTGATTGCCAACGTTAGCTCAAACCGCCGTTAGCATCTTGTAGGTTACTTGTCGCAAAGTGACGCATGCGCAACTCACATCTGCACTCTACTCACTTTGGGTAGTGGCAGTGATGTCAGGATGAGTCTACAGGAAGGGTACCACGAGGGAGGAGGATGTCTTCCCTGTAACGTTCTGCAACTTTTCATTTTGAGCCTTTGTTCAGGGACACATTTTTCCATTTCTGTTAGTCACATGTCTGTGAAACGTTCAGTTTAGTTCTTAGTTGTTGAATTTTTTTTTTCATACAAAGTTTTACGCATGTTAAATTGGCTAAAAATAAAAGCAGTTGAAAGTGAGAGAAATTTTCTTTTTTTGCTGACTATATATTAGTGGATTATTATTACTGATACCTTAACATGTAAGCAGCATTTTGACTTTAGCTTCATCCTTGAATCCTGTACTTCTGCTACACAAATCTGTATTTTCTTTCTTACTTTTCTCTATTTCTTTCCTTTTTTGTTGAAACATTTGATTATTTCTTTGGGCTGCAAACAAACACTTATTTAAATGAATAGTGCTGTATAGGGAACATAAAATACTATGACACGTTTACACAACTTAAAACCTAGGGGTGGGAAGAAAAAAAAATTTGGTTCTTAGATGCATCGCGATTCTCTCTAGAACGATTCGATGTTCGATTCTGATAAGTTAATAATCGATTTAATTTTTTTTTTTTTTAAATGTGTTGATTTTTATTTAAAAGTTACTGTCTCCAGACAAGTACAAATCAGAACACAGAGTGACTGAAAGAGGATTGGATAATGGACAACAACTTACAGTTTAGGCAAGAGTGCAGAAAAAAAACACACAAAAATGGCCAAAAGGAGAGAAAAAAGAAAAAGTTGTATATACGCATGATCTAATAAGACATACATAAAATAATTAGGCAAAACACATATAGGCCGTTCATCTATTTTATCACATCTGACACCTTCATGTTCTAAGAAGGGGACCACTAAGGTCTATATAAAAGATCTCATATACAGTATTAGAGGACCACTAAGGTCTATATAAAAGAGACTTCAGATACAGTATTAGGGGACCACTAAGGCCTATATAAAAGAGACTTCAGATACAGTATTAGGGGACCAGTAAGGCATTCAAAGAGCACCATGTCATGGGACCTTTAAACATGACTGAGCCTCTGACATGGAAGATTACTGTGTGAGAAGGTGACTTTCACAAGCATGTTTAAAGCTTAAGCATGGAATGACTACAAAATAAAAACCTCAGTAGACAAAACATTTCATTAAAACTTGTGTGTGACAAATATGTCCAAATCTAAGCTTTGTCTAGCTGCTTTGTCTGGGAAGCAAACTGAGTAGCCAACTCAGATTTATATGTATATTTTTAAAAATCACGCATGGAAAATTACATTAAAAAACTGTTGCATCGATAATCGGTTTAGAATTGAATCGGTGGCCTCTGAATCGGAATCAAATCAAGAGGTGCGAATCGATTCCCACCCCAATTAAAACCGTAACAGTTTAATCAATCAATAAATGGAATACCAAAAAATGCACAATGACTAGAAATCAAAATTGAGACAAAGAGTAACAGAATTACAATGATTGTGTTATTATTATTATTATTAAAAGGTTTATTTAGATAGGGACAGATACAACAAAAACTTAGGTAAGCTTCAACAGTCATCTGATGTATGTATCAGTGTTTTTAGCCAAAGCTAATTCTCAACACTCGTCCCTAGTAGGGCTTTTGGTTATAAATAAAAATACAGATTTACATTATTATTAAAAATACAATAAAGATGAAATTAAAAGAAATTAAATGAAAAAGGAAGGGAAGTATACAATGAGAGCACAGTGTAAAAACTAAATATGAGAGCAAGATATGTGTGAGAGAATCATAGAATAAAAAAATAAATAAAAGCACAGTCAAGAGTCAGGCAGTTTCTTATAATCCTAAAGCAGCCTAAGTTGGCCTTAACGGTTTTACAGATTTTCTTGATATGACTTTTGAAGTTCAACTGATAGTCTATAATTATTCCTAGATACTTAACATCAGGTACTTCAATAAGCTCCCCATTCATTTCTACATTCAAGAGCTGTGTTAGAGGTAGTTTTTTTTTATTTATTTTTTTTATGGAAAAGCAGACAGTTTGTTTTTTTAAGTGTTTAAAGTTAAACAAGATGAAGCCAGCAAAGATAATATTTTTTCTAAGTTGACATTTAGTTTGTCTGCCACAGAAGTACAGGTATTATCAGATGCATACACCACTGTGTCATCTGCATACATTTGTAGACCTATATCTGGATATACATCTGGCAAATCATTAATGTAAAGGCTGAAGAGTATGGGTCCCAAAACATTGCCCTGAGCGATCCCTGTTTCAATTTGGAGAACGGTGGATCTCACATTATTAATTATAACACACTGTTCATGGCCTTTTAAATATGATTCAAACCAGGACAATGACTGTTTGGATAAATTGAACTTGGCTAATTTTAAAATTAAGGTGTTATGATTTACTGCACCAACTACATTTCCCTTATCAAGTGATTGTTTGATATTTTCGGTTAATAAACAAATAGCGGATTCTGTTGAATGATTGTGCCTAAATCCAAATTGCAGAGAACTCCGATAATGGTTTGTAGCTTCTTTTGAGCTGAAAAAGCTTTGTTTAGAGTCTGTTTCTGCCTTAAATCTGACAGTTTTTTATCTGATCAGTGTTGAACCATGTCTTGCTTTCCGAACTTCACAATCCTGCCGGAGAAGAAGTTGTCTCAGTGAGCATCTCTGCAGCTTCATTTCTTTCTGCTGCTCTCACCAACACACTTGTGACTTTTGACATGACTGAGCTGAGAGAATCTTCTATCACAAACTGAACAACTAAATGGTTTCTCCCCCGTGTGGATTCTCATGTGTCTCGTCAAATTGCTTTTGCTACTGAAACTTGTTTTACAAACTGAGCAGTTAAAAATTTTCCCTTCTGAATGAAGTTTCATGTGGTTCGTTAAGGCCTTCTTAAGAGAGAATCCTTTACCACAAACTGAACAATTTATTGGTTTCTTCCTTGTGTGGACAGCCAAGTGTCGTTTCAGATTTTTACTTTGTGCAAATCTTTTATCACAAACTGAGCAACTGAATGATTTCTCCCCGGTGTGGGAAGCCAAGTGTCGATTAAGATAATGCTTTTGTGCAAATCTTTTATCACATACTGAACAACTAAATAATTTCTCCCCAGTGTGGGAAGCCAAGTGTCGTGTCAGATGTTGCTTTAGTGCAAATCTTCTATCACAAACTGAGCAACTAAATGATTTCTCCCCAGTGTGGACAGTTAAGTGTTGTCTCAGAGTACAAGGGTGTGCAAATCCTTTACCACAAAGTGAGCAGCAATGTGTTTTCCCTCCTTTCCCTCCTGTTTGGACTCCAGAGTTTTTCTGTTGAGGTTTCTTGTGGCCAAAGCTTCCAGCACATTCAGAGGAGCTAACTGATGTGTTTCCAGTATTACATTCCACATCACTTACAGCTACTTCATTGTTTTGCAGAGGGTTTAAACCTGACTGAGGTTCCCTAGTCTCCTCCCAGTCTGCACTGTCATCAGTGTGAGATTCAGAGGAGTTTGAAGTCTTGTTATGAGTAGCTGGTTGTAAAGGACTATCTGGATCTGAGTTCCTGGCTGGTTCTGGTCCTCCACAGTCCTCTCTTTCTCCTTTTTTCCTCTCCATCACCTTCTTTTCCCCCCCCCCCCTTTTCCCCTCCCCTTTTTTTTTTTTTTAAAAAGACTGAGTTCATCAGCGTCATCATCTTTATCCTCATTGGTTATATGGTTTAACTTAAACTTTTTTTTTTTTTTTTTTTGATATCAGCCTCCTCCAGCCCTTGAAGCTGCTCTCCCTCCTGACTGGTCCAGAGTTCCTCCTGTTCCTCTTTAATGTGTGGGGGCTCTGGGTCCTTCTGGTCCAGACTGGGGCTCCACTCCTGCTGCTCAGGGGGAACCTCTGCTTTCACCACCGACAGCTGCTGGACATCTGAGGAGAATAAGGAAACAGATGCACAGGTTTTATGTTTTTTTGTTCATAACTGTGCTATGCATTTTACCTAACCCCTAACCCCATAGTACAGACAATTGTAGACATTAAGTCAAATCTAAGGTTTTTAAAGACCTTTTTAAGACACCACAAATATAGTTTAAGACCCCAAAATGTTGGAAAAAATATTGAGTCATCAGTTAGATTATTAACTAACTTAATAGCGTATTAATATCCTTTTAGTCCTTGTGCATCCTCAAAATCAAAAAGTATTCAAGTAGCTTCAAAAAGGTAATCTGATTGGTCAACTGGACTAGAACGTTCTCAAATCAACATGACAGCACACCCAGAGCCATTTGAGCAAACCTGGCTTATCACTTAAAATATCACTCCGCCATTTTGTTATTACATTTTTAATAAAATCATTTCAATTCCCCCCCTTTTTTGTTCTGATCTGAAAATTTATCAGATTTCTGACTCATAACCCGTGATCCTATCCAACTGTGAGTTTTGTGATCTGCTGCACCCCTATACAAAACCATTCCAAATAATCAAAGTGATGTAAGGCAAAACAGGTTATTGAACTCATGCCAATTCCTGATGATTCATAACATATAAAAGGAATGAAGTAATGCACAAATCATGAATTAATTCATGCATTAATTCATAATTAATGTACCCTTCCCATAAAGTGTTACCATAACTTTAGTTCAAGCCTGTGGCAGCAGTTCCAAATAATTTGTTTAGTGCCATGCAATGAAAAATACCTTTTCACAAGTTCAGTGGATGCATTTTCCAAAAGAATGCTTTAATTCTGAAAATTAAAGTTGGTCCTACACGAAACTCACGCAATGTCTTTTAATATTATTTCTTAGATATGTAGGCTACATACCAAGAAAATTCATGAATATTAACTGAGATATATTGTGTTGAGAGCAGTAGGCCTACGTGTGCTGTCGGCAAAATTGTGTCTAATCTGTCTGTGTCTATGTCTGACCTGGCCTGGCACATGTTCACGTTAAAAAGCGTGTGCGTGCACGAGTACTACGGTCACGCGCAAAGTGTCCCGGTTTTAGTTCCGGGAAATCTGGTCACCCTATTCTGGCATCATGCGCCCTTGGACACCCCCACTCCTCCCCCTCGGAAGCCCAGAAGAGAGATGTTTTAAGTCTGTTTTTAATGTCAGTAATTGAGTCACAGTGTCTGATGTAATCTGGAAGTGAATTCCACATATTGGGGCTGGTGTAGCTGAAAGCCCTCTCTCCCCCAGGGTGCTGAGGTTCACACTAGGGACATGCAGTAGGCCTGTTGAGGAGGATCTCAGTGAGCGGGCAGGGGTGTAAACTTCCAGGAGGTCAGTGAGGTAGGTGGGGGTATAATTGTGTAGGGCATTGTATGCCAGGAACAGGGGCCTCATGTATAAAAGACCAGAACGCACAGAAATATTCACATGTATAAAACCGGGCGTACGCCAGGTCCTGCGCACATTTCCTTTATACATCACAATCAACGTGAAATTGAGCGCACATGAACGAGTGACTGACCCCGCCTTGCCTCCTCCCATAAATGAATATGGAAATTATTATAAATGTGCCTCCGACACCATTCTTTGTCCAATCACAACGGGTTATCCCGCTGCAGACGAGAAAAAAAAACTTCACCGACTGAGGTGGAGGCAAGAAAAAAAAAAATTCTGTTTGGAGGTTTGTCATCTTGGATAAGCAATAAAAGAAAATGCCCAGAGTGGCAAATGGTGACCGGGTGGTGAATGCACCAAAACCATGGCAGAAATAAAAAAAAAATATCTCTAATGTCGAAGTGGAAATGAAGAGAATAATGGCAGCGCCACACCAGTTACAGAAAAACCTGCATCTCAGTATCAGTCCAAATTATGCACAATAAGCAGTTTGAACCCACTGATGTAATGCCATTTATTTTATTTATTAAGTGTTAGTAGGCTGAGTGAAACTGAGACCAGCGCGAGGGAGATCGGACTCAGAGGAGGAGAGGTTAGTGAGGCCAGCGTCTCCACGGCAGGTGACAGCGCACCCTAGCACCACCAAAGAGTACAGCTGCTAGATCTAGCTAACGGTAGCAAGCAGATTGCAGTAGCTTTGTACAGGAGAGATTTATTTTGGGACTGTAAAACTGAAAACAGGAATTTTATATTGTATTAAAACACTCTCAGGAATGTCTATACTGTGCACTGCACAGTGTTTTTTTTTTTGCACTACAACTTTTGAATTTTTTGAACAAGAGAGTTATGTTGGTACTGTAAAAGAGTAAACAGGCTGGCCTTTCATTTTGTATAACAGTAAAATAATTGTATTTATTTTATTTTGTGTAAAGCAGAAGAATTTTTGCTGTGCAAAACTGTTGTGTAATAAAGTATATTATTAAGATTTTTTTGGTATTTATTTGAGATACATTATGGTTTTTATTAATCGAGCAACAGAAAAATAATCGTCCAATTAGTCGTTAGATTAGTCGACTAATCGATAAAATAAACGCCTGATTAATCGTTTAATAAATAATCCTTTACCCCCAGCCCTACCGCTGTGCCACGCATGGATGAAATTATGAAATTATGAAATAGAAAATACAGTAACAGAAATATGTGCCGAATTAAGACCAGTGTTTGGTGGACCGGGTACACCTTGTTCACTTAACAGCCTACAAATCATCCACGGGATCAACTACGCATCACATGAGTTTGCCCACCCGACACAGCGTTTGTTCCTGGAGATGGATCCGTGCATCCCGCCTCCGGTGCGCTAGTACCCGAACCCGGTACTTTTACCGGTACCGACCGAATCACGTCAGCGTATTGGTTCACGTAAAATCAAACGGTGCCAAATTTCGGTACCTGAGAGTAAGCGCAAGCTTACCTGCATGTTGACAGAGAGCAGAGGTCCGGCCACACACACACACACACACACGCCACACACACACACACACACACACACACACACACACACACACACACACACACACACACACACACACACACACACACACACACACACACACACACACACACACACACACACACACACACACACGGAGTAAACTACGTCAGCTCCACAGTTTTGTTGAAGTCACGCTGAGTCACAGCGATGCCGATAAAGTGGTTTCAAGTGTGGTTACAGTTTTTAAAAACTTCACGCAGACTGTAATGGGAAAAATTACATTTAAGCATAATTCCTTATATTTTTAGGTTTTATTTGTACTTTAATTCTCTCACAAATGCTGAAAGAGTCTATCTCATTTCCCACATGTAGATTTTGATTCTAACTTTGTGAGACGTCCAGTCTGGAACATAATGTGAGCACTGTCTGTCTGAACAGATAGGGGCTACAAGGTCACCCTAAAACTAGCTCTAGTTTTCCCATGCCAGTTAAGATGTAACTGGGGGGGGGTGAAAGTCGTACAGGGAGGAGGAGGTGAAATGGCTCCGAGATGTCTCTTGTGTTTTTCCTGATTGTCTTCATGTGTATCAGATTGCCTGTAAGAATTGTAGCGTCATAATAATCCAAGTGCGTGTGTGCTGTCACTCTGAAGATGTATATAAGCCTGGTGTTCTGATCACTCATTTGAGGGACTGACTCCACACTGGGCTGCGGCCTTTTGTGAAATCATGTTGCTCCTATTTGCAAATATATATTTTTAATAAAATACAAAAACCCAACTTGGTTTTAGTCTCCAACTGTCTATTTGTTTCACTTTACTAAACTCTGAAAACTCTTCCCCTGCTGCAACAGGAAACTTCCATTACAAGACAGCGTTTGCTGCGATAGGATATTAACGGCGAGGCGAAAGCGGTCGCGGCGCTGTTGACGTTACACTTCCTCTGACGCGAGCAGGCACAACGGTGGTTTCTGTGCCCTGGTGACTGACTGACAGGCTGAGGTTGTAAGGCAAAGCAACTTTACTTCTACAGCAGCTTTCAGCAACAAGGCAACTCAAAGTGCTTTACATGAAACATTAAAGAGCAATTAAAAATGGTCATGATGAAAATAAAACAGGCTAAAATAGAATAATATACAAATACAACAATAAAAGTAGAATAATTATTCAATTTAATAGGTTGTAGGGACGGGTTTGGGAGGAGAGAGGGAGGGGTTTTATTTTTGTTTGTGTTTAATTTCTGTCAGTGTAAAATATTCTAAATAAATAACATAATGTTTTAAGTAAATAGGTTTGGAATTATTTCTACAACTCAAATATTTTTTTTTGTAATTACAGAGCGAGAGTACCGAAAAAAGTACCGTTGGGTACCGGAACCGAATTCCAGGTACCGGTATCGGTAGTGGTATTGGTTCAGATGCGAAAGGTACCCAACCCTACTGTGCTGTACGAGCCTCAACAACTACAGACTCACAGACACTATTGCATTTTCCGTGCCAATCTTTTTGTTGCACAGTGAGTAGGGCTGAGCGATATAGAGAAAATCAAATATCATGATATTTTTGACTAAATACCTCGATATCGCAACGATATTGTGGTGTTGACTATTGGTGCTTTCACAAAATATTTACACAATGAGATTTTTGATAATCATCAGTAATGTGGATTTAATGACTAAGTGGGTAAAGGCAAATAATCGAACAGTTACAACAGTCTGGTAAGTTCAGAAAATGACATCACTTTACTGTAATGCAGCCTTTAAAACCAGGAGAAGACCACATTTATGCCATATTACGATAGCCAAAATCTAAGACGATATCTAGTCTCATATCACGATAGATATATCGATTTTTCTCTAACAGTGAATACGACATTTCATCTATGGGAAATACAGAGGATGACTGAAAGTATGTTCTAAGTGGATTTATCATACATTTCCTGTCCTCATGTTTAACGGAGGTTAAGTAGCCTGCGAATTAAACAGTTAATAGTGTGAAAGATGTAAAAACATTATCCACATAAACTTTTATGGAGTATCAGCGCATATAATTATGTTTTTTTCATAGACAACGTCACAGACATATGCCAGTAAGTGAAGTGGAAATTTTATTTTGTAACATTGGCTGGCTCTATACACGATGTTATTGGCCTGACCAAAATTTGTTTTTTCCAGCTCGCAAGCCAAATGGAGAGTGCCTAGACTGACCCTGGCTGCAGAATAAATTTGCTGCCACTAGGGTGCGTCTAGATTTCTAGGCTAGAGTTTTGGCACTTTCCACTTAGAATTCGCCACGTTACAGAGCCAGACAAGACTTTGTGGAAGGCCCACACATTCTCACGACTGCTCAACAGTTTGCATCACAAAAGTGTCCGTTAAAACCAGTGTAGCAAGCTTTTCGTGCGTACGCAACGTTTATACATGAGGCCCCAGGACTTTGAAACGTATTCTGTAGGCAACTAGAAGCCAGTGCAGTTGCATAATCAATGGTGTTACATGGCTAGTGGATTTGGAGCATGTTATAATCTTCGCTGCAGAATTCTGAATGAACTAGAGCCAGTGGAGTAGCTTATTAGGGATTCCAGACAAGATGGAATTGCAGTGGTCAAGGCGGGATGTCACATACGCATTGACAAGGCCTTCTGCACTCTGCTGGGTGAGCGCTGGGCGAAGCTGTGTAATGCTCCTTAGATGGAAAAAGGCACTTTGAGAAATACTGTTTATGTGCGCACTAAATGAGTAGTATATTGTCCAGTATGACACCAAGGCTCTTGAACTGGTTGGAGCAAGTGATGGTGAAATAACTGGTTCTTTCACCTTGCTCCTCAATTCCCATAGATAAATACCCCTCCTACCAAGCTCCACCCCACTCCTTCCTCCCATCTTTCCTTCTCTCCCTCCCTTCTGGTGAGCCTCACCTAATCCAACATACTCAAAGCTTCATACCCACTCCCTCTCATATCTATAACACAGTACCATGACTCACAACATTTCATAATATAATCACAAAAACACTCATCATACGCACACTTACACACACGGACGCGCCTATTCATGCACACACACACACACACACGGACGCGCCTATTCATGCACACACACACACCGACGCGCCTATTCATGCACACACACACACCGACGCGCCTATTCATGCACACACCTCCTCCCCCATCCCCGTTGTAAACTTAGTCACATACTGTCTTTATATGTTTTATGTTCTTTGTGTTCACAAGCTATATTTATGTATGTCAAATAGTCTTTGTATACTGTATGTTACATGTCTCTTACACTCATTTGGGTTATGTAAGGTTTGTGGGTTTTTGTAATTATTTGTATAATAACACCTATGGCAAAACTTAATAAATAATGTATTTTCGCAGAGGCCAACAATAGCCATGTTAGCTCTAATACTTCAGGTACATCCGCAAGGATATGTGAAATTAGTAAACGGTTTGTCACTGACTGTTGCCTAACGTTACCACTTCCTCCTGCTGTTAAATGGTACACAAGCCGGCACAGACCTGTCGGTGTTGGGAGCGGTCAGTGCCGCCGGGGGATCGATTTATGCCGCTGTGCCACCTTTTCTATCTCGGCGCTATTGAATGATTGAGGGGACAGATGCCCTGAAAGTTGGCCCATATATGGGCCAACTTTCAGGGCATCTGTCCCCCCAATATATAATATGGGTCTGATGTCAGTATAACCAGAGTGTGAACAGAGAGAAGAAGTAAAGGTAACAAACCTGCTCTGTGTAACCGAAGCTGAGGGTTGAAAACAGCGTCCAGTAGTTTCTGTTGTCGCTCGTTCTTCTCTTTTGAACGACAAAGTTCCTCCTCGTACTCTACTATCGTTCTTTCAAACAGCCCAAATATCTCTTCAGCAGCCGCAGTTAGTCGCTGCTCCACCAACGCTCTCAGCATTTGGACTTTAGTCATTTTCACACAACGACAGAAACTTTTCCTCCGTCAAAAACACCGTTTGCTCTCCTTCAAACTGTGTTACTGACCAGCTAACGTCAATAGTTGTGTAGCTACCGGGAGATGAGTCAGAGGTAAAACATTCAGAGCAAAGGTGAGCAGCACAAAGTCCGTTCAGGTTCAGCAGGTTTATCCGGAACACAACCAAGGCTCGTTTGAGATGAACTGCCCCACCTGTAAGGTGGACGAGAGCTGCCGGTGGGCGGTGACAAAAGTCCGCTGTCAGGTCGGGCAGTTTCCAGCAGCCTTCAGGATGAACAGGAAGTGACAGAAACGCTGTGGTCCGATTGCGATTTAATAAAAATGTTATCAGACCCATATATCCGCTCCTACACTACTCCGGTTGTTTTTATTATGACAGAGTAGCTGTCTAAATGCTCCACATGCGATCTGGTGCTGATTTTAATTAACAGCACACTGTATATGATCTGTAATCTGAACAGACTTAGTCTATCTGACTTCTAAACGTCACTATCAGCCACAAAACGTGTTATGTACAGAATAAGCCTTTAAATCAGACAAGGCTAAAATTCCTCCATTTCAAAATCAATAAAAAAAGTTATATAAAACGTCATCATGTTGAGTCAGCTGAGAAGCCGGCATTTCCCAGCATGCCCTGGTTCCGCCTGGGTCTTTTTTTTTTTTTTTTATTGACAAAAAACACCAACATACAAAACTCTCATTGGGGAAAAGGATATACATGCATATATACAATGCAAATGGTGTAAATGTACAAGAAAAAATTACCTGAGCAAAATAAACAACAAAGAACAAAACAAAAAGGGGGAGCTGCTTAAAATACACAAGTCAAAAGCAAAAAGGCTAGAGAAAGTAAAATTAACATTTAGAGCGGCACACAAGGAGAGACCAATCAAAACAGTAGTTTCCTAGATATGTCACTACACATTTTCCTTACAGTCTTAGTAGATTTGATCTTTTTCAGTGAGGAAAAAAACTGTTTAAAGTAATTTATAAACCAAACAAAGGAAGGCTTAGAACATCTCCACTTACTACAATGAATATTTACCCATTAGAATAATCATATTGACTGAGTCTGATACTGATGAATCTATATTATCCATATAAAAGAGGATGTGCGGCAAGGTGAGAGTAAGGATATTATCCATCTTAAGTGACAGCCAATTATGTATCTCAGACAGGAAGCAGGGCAAAAAATGAACATGTGTTCCAGAGTCTCATCAGCCACCTCACAAAAAACACAAGGGTCTACATCAAATTTGAATCTTCTTCTAAGAAAGTCAGAGACCCGATATATCTTATAGATCAGGGGTCTTCAACGTTTTTTAAGCCAGGGAGCCCTCAACTTAAAAAGAGATGGAGCAGGACCCCCATACTATATATAATGTATAAAATTAAGTTGCATATTAAACTGGGCCTACAACAACGTTGGGCAGTCTAAAGCCTTTATACATACTTTTTTAGTGCATAGAATACTAAGCTATTAAAATAATAATTATAAATAATGTTTTAATGTAAAACATACATGTGGCACAGTGAATCCTTAGGATGAACTGTATCTGTGGATCTTAGTTACTACCTTACCTGGGCCAGAAAGCCTATCCTCAGTGGGGGGTTTTCACAAACTGTGAAGCTGATTTATCTATGCTGGATTCATATTAAGATATTTTAATTTTGTTGGAAACTTTCAAAAAATTAACAATAATTTGGCGGCCCCCCCTGCAGTAACTCTGAGGACCCCCTAGGGGTCCCGGACCCCCTGTTGAAGATCTCTGTTATAGATTATTTTAAAGTGAGTCTCTTTGACTTTTGGGGAAATGGGCCATTTAATGAATTTGAAATGTGCTTTTTCTATGGACAATGCGTCCATGCTCGGAACCTGTACACACAATCCTCTGTTATAACCAAAACATAATTAAGATTTCAAAGCATCACTAATATATTTATTATTACATTTATTGTCAAATAAAGTACAATCATTAATAACTAAATTTGGTAAAGTTGGTAAGGGTATTGTCCTTGCATATAACAATGTGTTTTGAATTAACTGTAATAATGGTACAGGTATTGCTTTACAGATCTTGTTGTATTCTCTATATGTACAGTTTAAATTATATTTGTCTAAAAAAGCTTTATATTCCAATATATATATATATATATATATTTCTGCAAGCGAGACGCTCTTGTTCCTCCCCCGTCTTCCCCAGTGCCTGCTGATTTTCGTATCGGTTCTGGACTGTTCAGGGGTGTCTCCACGGCAACGTGCTGTGTTATCGCTATGACATTCTGGGACTGAGACACTAGTGGGCTGCCGGGCTGTGCGTTTCTCAGCAGGCCAACCCCTCCCCCACGCCCTATACCCCCAGTCCCACGCCTTCACCGCGAAATGTGCAACTGTACATTTATGTTATGTTGTATTGTGTTATGTTATGTTATGTTATGTGCAGCAGTGCAAATGTACTGTTGTGTGCTTATGTGCTGAGATGTTTTTTCCTGTTCCCACACTGTCCTTATCTTTATGAGGATAGTCTGAGAGCCGCTTTTTTGTTTCCCTCTCCTCTCCCAATGTCATGCTGTATCTGTTGCGAGAGTTAGGAGAGAGTTGAGATGGCGCCACATATGGCGACTCGGTGTTTGTGTATGTTGCTTTAATGCTTTAATGTGACTTGCACCTACGATACCACGACACATCCCTTGTGTGTGTAAACATACTTGGCAATAAAGCTTTTCTGATTCTGATTCTGAAAATGTTACCATTATCATCTATAATATCATTCACAAAAATAATGCCCTTTTGATAACAATCATACCTGAACAATGATTTCCTATTGATTATAATGACCCTATTGTTCCATAAGGTGGATCCATGTGGAGAAAAGTTGTGGGTAAATATCATTTTCCAATATTGGAGAACTTGTTTGTGGAAGTTTGACAACTTAGCAGGAATTTTGGTCACCTCAAAATCACATTGCAGAAGAAAATCAAGTTTAGTGGAAGTTTCCTTTGGAGCAGGGGGGGAAATTTCAGAGTTTAGTAAATTGAAACAAATAAGACAGACTGAGACTAAAGCCAAGTTGGGTTTTTGTATTTTATTGAAAAAGATATATTTGCAAATATAGGAGCAACATGATTTCACAAAAGGCCGCAGCCCAGTGTGGAGTCAGTTTCTCAAATAAGTGAACAAGAACACCAGGCTTATATACATCTTCAGAGTGACAACACACACACACACACACACACACACACACACACACACACTTAGATTATTATGACGCTGCAGTTCTTACAGGCAATCTGATACACATGAAGACAATCAGAAAAAACACAAGAGACATCTCGGAGCCATCTCACCTCCTCCTCCCTGTAAGAGAGTTTTAGGGTGACCTTGTAGCCCCCTATCTGTTCAGACAAACAGTGCTCACATTATGTTCCAGACTGGACGTCTCAGCAGTTAGAATCAAAATCTGCATGTGGGAAATGAGATCAACTCTTTCAGCATTTGTGAGAGAAGTAAAGTACGAATTAAACATAAAAATATAAGGAATTAGGCTTAAATGTAATTTTCCCATTACACAAGCACTCCTACTTTCTTAAATAGATGTATAGGTATGTGGAACCACATAGAATCTGGTTGTGATAGATATGTTTTCAACCAGTTAATCTTAAAGGCCCCAAACATTGATTCAAAGTCCAATGCTTTAATACCACCCATATCATACACTTTAACCAGCTGTGATTTCTTAATATAATGGGTTTTGTTTTTCCACAGGAATTGGAAAACAATTGAATTGGCTTTCTTAACATTACGAGAAGAAACATACAGGGAGTGACATGGATAAATTACTTTGGAAATACCTTCTGATTTAGACAGAGTGACTCTACCAAAGATAGGGAGATCTCTGGTAAGCCAGCCACTCAAAGATTTCTTCAAATCTATTAAACGGTTAGAAAAATTAACATCTTCCCTTCTAATAGCATTTTTAGATAAAACTATTCCTAGATATTTCACTTCAGCTTTAACCTCGATTGAAGAGATGATGGAATCTGCTGATCAGTGAATGAGAAGTACAGTATCTCACAAAAGTGAGTACACCCCTCAAATTTTAGTAAATATTTCATTATATCTTTTAATGGGACAACACTTAAGAAATTACACCTTGCTATAATGTAAAGTATTAACTGTACAGCTTGTATAACAGTGTAAATGTGCTGTCCCTCAAAATAACTCAACATACAGCCATTAATGTCTAAAGCAACAAAAGTCAGTCCACCCCTGTGTTAAATTCCCATAGAGGCAGGCAGACTTTTATTTTTAAAGGCCAGTTATTTCATGGATCCAGGATACTATGCATCCTGATAAAGTTCCCTTGGCCTTTGGAATTAAAATAGCGCCCCCACATCATCACATACCCTTCACCATACCCCCACATCATCACATACCCTTCACCATACCCCCACATCATCACATACCCTTCACCATACCCCCACATCAACACATTTTATGTCGGTTAGCCTAATAGCTGATTTGCACTTAGAGATGATTTTATGGAAAGTACCCCATGCCAATCTCTAGGTATGGTGAAGGGCATGTGATGATGTGGGGCTATTTTAATTTTATTTTAAAACCTTGTTCCCAGATCTCAGATATTAACTTGGAGAGAACAAAGTTATTAAAACTGACAGACATGATGGGCAAAAACTATTTAAGAAAAGACTAAGTGGAATAAATAAAAAAAATCTTTTTTACAAGAGCTACAAAGTTTAAATTTCATTGAATTACATGTATACAAAACAAAGAAAGTGTTTCCTAAGCAACACAGTTACCAAAACAGTGGCAAATATTATAGAAGTACAGCCTTGAACTGCAGTTATTGTGGTGAAAACATTTGCTTAACTTTACAACTGTTTGTTATAGTGCATTTAACAGAAATTGAACAGATTACTTGAGCAGTTGTTACAATATTTTTTCTAGTAAATATAGATTAAACAGAGAAACGAAACTGAAATCTTTGCTGAAATGAGTGAACGTGCCAGATTCTCCTTCCCTGGAGGTGCACATAGAAGCAGAATCACTCCGAAATATCAAAGAGATGAGATCAGTTGTGGGCCATGTTGAAGAAGAAACAAAGATGAACACACTTAACCACACTTCTCTTTCAGTGGCAAAAAAACACAGCGTTTACAGTAAAGCAAAAACAAAAGAAATTGGCTCAACAAGCATCTCTAGAGTTTGATTTATCTCTGCTGCTCTCGCCAACAAATCAAATGTTTTGCACGCTACATGTAAACGGGAATATTAGTGGAATATTCACTTTCATTAGCCCCGTAAACAGCTTAGTTGGAATATTGTCTTTTTTGGAATTAGGGCAAAAACCGGAATATTAAGTGCATGTAAATATTCTGATTGACATTATGGGACACTGGGTTCAGCGTTCTCAACCTGGCAGCCCTGTAAACTTTGAGTCTGGGAAGGAGGGGCCAGCTCTCTCCAGTATTCTGAATTTGGACTGCAGTAACCATTTTAAATGCTGGCTGTCAGTATTACATATTGCACCTTTAACAAATAATTATTTCTCTCCCGTGTGGATGGCCAAGTGTTGTTTCAGATTTCCCTTTTGTGCAAATCTTTTACTACAAACTGAACAACTAAATAGTTTCTCCCCTGTGTGGACAATCAAATGTCTTTTCAGATGTTGCTTCAGATTGCTAGGGTCTGTAAATCGTTTACTACAAACTGAACAACTAAATGGTTTTTCCCCTGTGTGGATTCTCATGTGTCTAACCAAATTGCTAGGCGTACTGAAACTTGCTTTACAAACTGAACAGGTGAGACATTTTTCTTCTGAATGAAGTCTCATGTGAGTCGTTAAGGTTTTTTTACGAAGGTATCTTTTACCACAAACTGAGCAACAAAATGATTTCCCTCCTGTTTGGACTCCAGAGTGGTTCTGCAGAGGTTTCTTGTGGCCAAAGCTTCCAGCACATTCAGAGGAGCTAACTGATGTGTTTCCAGTGTTACATTCCAGATCACTTACAGCTACTTCATTGTTTTGCAGAGGGTTTAAACCTGACTGAGGTTCCCTAGTCTCCTCCCAGTCTGCACTGTCATCAGTCTCACATTCAGAGGAGTCTGAAGTCTTGTCATGAGTAGCTGGTTGTAAAGGACTATCTGGATCTGAGTTCCTGGCTGGTTCTGGTCCTCCCCAGTCCTCTCCATCAGCTTCTGCTCTCTCTGCCTCTCTGTTCTCCTCAGTTTGGCTTTCATGAAGCTGTGAGGACTGAGCTTTCTCTTCATCATCTTCGTCACTCTTCACAGGGACAGAAGTGAACAGGAACTTGATATCAGCCTCCTCCAGCCCTTGAAGCTGCTCTCCCTCCTGACTGGTCCAGAGTTCCTCCTGTTCCTCTTTAATGTGTGGGGGCTCTGGGTCCTCCTGGTCCAGACTGGAGCGCCACTCCTGCTGCTCAGGGGGAACCTCTGCTTTCACCACCGACAGCTGCTGGACATCTGAGGAGAAGAATCAAATACATGTACACAGAGAAAACTGTAATTTAACATTGACAAGATCTTCTTACATAATCTGTAGTATGTTTTATATATTATGTTTTATGTTAATTTCTGGGTTATGCATTTACAGAAAATAAAGTTTAACTTTAAAGGTGCTGTAGGTAGGATTGGGAAGATCCAGGACTTAGCCAAATAATTTGAACATCAACAACTTCTCGGTCCCCCCCCCCTCCTTTCTGCTTAAGCCCTCTGCTTTCACCACCGACAGCTGCTGGACGTCTGAGGAGAAGAATTAAATACATGTACAAGTATTAAAAAAACTAATTTACCGCCCGGCTTGTTTTCTCACTAAGGCTACGTTCAGACTGCGGGCTTTAATGCTCAATTTCGCAAATGAGTAATACAACATCACGCGTCACACGCAGCACACTGTTTAAATGCTTAGCAAAGTAACCGCTTAAATAACTTAAATAATAACCACTAGCTATTATCTGTTAGCCAGCAGGTTGGGAACAGAAACGTTTATAATGTTGCATCCACGTTACAGGCTTTACAGCATACAGCCCTGGGATGTATTATAAGAGAATACAAATGATCAATTACAGCCATTATATCCATTACTACAGCTACAGGAACTCGGGAGAACCATCATATGAGCCTGCAGTGCAGACTGGTAAGTTGATGTTCCTCAAAAACATGTATTCGCTGATATATAGACTTGTCTTTCGCAATGTAAAGTCTATGGGAAAAACGTTGCAATTCCACCGTTACGCCCATGTTTGCGTTAAAGCATGGCGCAGTTCCTGGGGGCTTGCTGTTCTCGGCGCAGAATTGTGACGATGGTCTGTAGAGTGACGTCAGGGTCGAATGAATTTCGATCTGACCATCTAGACTGAGATTGCATTTTTTAAATATACGACCTGTAAAGGACTTGGACCACACATGAAAGTGGCTTAAATCCGAACTGGAAAAGATGCATTTGCCATATGACTTTTGGCTTTTTACACAGTCATGAAAAAATTTGATATGAGCAAAAAAATTGGGTTGTGGTCACTTTTGCGTGCAGTCTAAACGTAGCCTAACTGATGGTACTTATTGAAGAAAAAACAAGTATTACATTTGTATAGTTTGTGTTTCGACGTTTCAATAATAACTAGTCGTGCAACGGATCGTCATTGATCATGGCGAGCGGAGGAACGGAGGAGCTTGAACGCCCCGCGTCATTTAAATCCCCTGTATGGGAGCATTTTGGCTTCCCTGTCAAATATAATGATGAAGGAAAGAGGTTAGTGGATAAAACCGTGACGGTGTGTAGGCCACGCATTTGAAGTGACATCACCCCGGTGTTTCACTGACAGGAGATTGTTGCACAATCAGACCGGGTTAAAGCCATCACAAACGCTATCGGTGTGTTTATAGGTGCAGACATGAGGCCATATTCGGTTGTGCAAAACGAGGGCTTTAAACACCTGCTCAAAGTGCTTGAGCCACGTTACGACATCCCGTCGCGCACCCACTTCAGCGAAAAGATTGTGCCAGATCTTTATGAGCAGGAGAAGAAAAAAAGTTGTGGATGAACTATCCCGAACATCCTCTGTTGCGCTCATGACAGACGGGTGGACGCCCAGGGGAACGGAGTAGTGATGGGTCGTTCGCTTGTAGGTGAACGACGGGAGCTGGCTCGCTAGCCGAAGAGCCGACTCTATTTTTAAAAATATAGCCTATAGAAATTAAATCATTATGTAATAATGAAATAATGAGTGAATTTTATTTTATTTAAAATAATTGACTAATTCAAAGAACAAAAAAATAATTATATAGGCACACTTGTTTTGAATGTTGTTTCTATACATTAAAAAGTTGTAATTTAAATGCAAATGTTTAATAGCATTCTTTTTTCATAACAAATCAATGCATTTTTAAAGAAATTGTGAGACACTGTGAGTATGATTTCATTTAATAATTTAATTAGAATTGTTTTTCACACCTATCATAGTCAAAACATAAATTTTTTCAAAGAGCCGTTTGTGACCCAAAAGAGCCGGCTCTTTTCAGTGAGCCGAGTCAAACGAGCCGGCTCACGAAAAAGAGCCGGAATGCCCATCACTAGAACGGAGAGCTACGTGACGGTAACCGCTCACTTCATCACAGCAGACTGGGAGACGAGAAGTCCGGTGCTGCAGACACGCCCCCTCTACGAGAGTCACACAAGCGCTCATCTTGCGCAGGTACTGACACAAGCAGTGGAGGAATGGCAGATAAAGACGCCCAATACTAGTAATATCCCAGTCACAACTGATAATGCCAAAAATCTAATAAATGCAGTGAATGAGGCAGGACTGGGCCCACAGATAGGGTGCTTTGCACATGTAGTTGGCATCACAGAAGGGAATCTCAGTCAATAGGATGGACCACCTCCTTGGGAGGATCAGGAAGGTGGTTTCCTACTTCCACCGAAGCACAACAGCTGCTCATGTGCTTAAGACAAAGCAAGAAATGCTTAAGCTGCCTACTCATAAGCTCATACATGATGTCCCAACAGGGTGGAACTCCACTTATGATATGCTGGAGCGTTATCTGGAGCAGCAGGCAGCTATATACTCTGCATTGACCTACAAGACCCTGAAGAAAAATGTCAAAGACCTCATCACCCTGTCTAATGATGATGTGAGGGTGGCAGAGGAGGTCCTCCAGGTGCTTAAACCCCTCAAAACTGTTTAGGCCTGTCACAATAACAAATTTTGCTGGACAATAAATTGTCCCAGAAATGATTGCGATAAACGATAATATTGTCGTTGAGAGACCATTTTCATCTAATATAATGATAATGGCATAATAATGCAGGTACACCTTTTTAAAGATCAATAAACGTTTATTTCTAAAGAATATTTAACACTGGAACTGGAAGAGATTTTAAATATCCACAATATGTCTTTGATCTCTTTAGTCTGTCGTCTTTCACGCTGTTGTTTGCCGTTTGTGACACGCATGTTCTCCGAGGTAATTCATAGCCTGCTGGCTGTCAAACGCTTGCAGCATTCCTCCAGTGTTTGTGCGATAGACTACAGACTCTGTACTATATTTATCTAGTACCTTATATTTATCTAGTACCCTATATTTATCTAGTACCCTATATTTATCTAGTACCCTATATTTATCTAGTATCTTATATTTATCTAGTACCTTATATTTATCTAGTACCCTATATTTATCTAGTACCCTATATTTATCTAGTACCCTATATTTATCTAGTACCTTATATTTATCTAGTACCTTATATTTATCTAGTACCCTATATTTATCTAGTACCCTATATTTATCTAGTACCCTATATTTATCTAGTACCTTATATTTATCCCTATATTTATCTAGTACCTTATATTTATCTAGTACCCTATATTTATCTAGTACCTTATATTTATCTAGTACCTTATATTTATCTAGTACCTTATATTTATCTAGTACCCTATATTTATCTAGTACCCTATATTTATCTAGTACCTTATATTTATCTAGTACCTTATATTTATCTAGTACCTTATATTTATCTAGTACCTTATATTTATCTAGTACCTTATATTTATCTAGTACCCTATATTTATCTAGTACCTTATATTTATCTAGTACCTTATATTTATCTAGTACCCTATATTTATCTAGTACCTTATATTTATCTAGTACCCTATATTTATCTAGTACCTTATATTTATCTAGTACACTCAAAAAATTGAATCAAGGGGGTTGTGCACTTTAAATAGTTGTTTAATGTTCAGTTTACTTAAAATAAATGTATTTACTAGGTTAAAATGTTAATTTCAAATAAAGTCAATGTAATTGTGTCTATTGTTACCTGTAAAAAATATGAATGTGTTGATAAATCCCAAAACATTTAATTTAAGTGAATTAGGATTGCAATACTTGTTACATCCTGAAGACGGCAGTATAAAACACCAGCTACCATTTAAACCAAAACAGGAGAAGAAGACTGAGATGTTTGCATCAGACTGCGGCTAGTTTTTTGAATTCCTGACGGACCCGGACCGACCACCCTGACCCTCGCCTCTTTCGGTTAATTTCGGTAACTTTGTCGGAAAAAAGTTGCAGTTGGTGTTTGGTATCTAATATAGGGAAAAGGTAGGAGGACATTTTCTTTCACTCAAACCTGTTTTGTAATATTTTCATGTTGAGCATGATTGTACTTTGTGTTTGTGATGCAAACTGCTGTAAAAGCAGGTGGGGCCGGACATGTTTGCTATAAAACTTAGCTAGCTAACGTTAGCTGTATGACCATAAACTATATATGTATGACCCATGTCGGTTGGCTGTTTATCCAGCAGCTCACTGCTTAGCTATAGCTAACGTGTGTAGTGTTTCTAAACTTGAAATTAGTGCTGGTGGCCCAATGTAATTAGCTCAGGTTAGCGGTTAGCTCCGGTCAGCTCCAGTGAGGGGAGAGGGGTGAACAACCAGACAAATGACGTTCGGGTTGCATCCACAGTGGTGTGGCCACCCGCAGCGGCTTGTGGTTTATTAGAACAGATATTCCTGCAGGCCACAACACCACAAGCAGCATGCTGCTACCAACGTTAGCCTTTGAGCCTGAAGTGAATGTTGTGGCTGTGTCATGCTCACTGCGCCACTAAACTTTCTGCATTTAGCTAATACAGATAAACAATAGAAAAGGTGTCCATTTGTGGACCTGAGGTATGGTTATCTTTAACACTGCATGTTACTCATGTTTAATTTCAGAGCAGTTGGGCAGGACTCATCCACTTATTCGGTGTGAATTTGAAAGTTTACTTTGCACATGTATTTTAGAATATATAAACTATACCAGCCAAATCATTACTTATTTTTTCATTGTGTTTTAATCAGGTGAGTGTGTGTGAAAGTCATGCTAAGGAAATATAAAAGCAACTGGCATCTGTGCGTCCCACTATAACTACAGCCGCTACCCTCCACTCCCTACTGGTTGTCTCATTATAACTACAGCTCGCCACCTCCACTCCTACTGGTGTCTCATTATAACTAAGCTCACGCTTCGCACTCCACTCTACTGGTTGTCTCATTATAACTAAACGCTACCCTCCACTCCTACTGGTCATCCATAACTACAGTCACGCTACCTCCACTCCCCTACTGGTTGTCTCCATTATAACTACAGCTCGCTACCTCCACTCCCCTACTGGTTGTCTCATTATAACTACAGCTCACTTCCACCCCCTACTGGTTGTCTCATTATAACTACAGCTCGCTTACCCTCCCACCCTACTGGTTGCACTACAAACCACCGCACCCTCCACCCCCTACTGGCTGTCTCATTATAACTACAGCTCAGCTTACCCTCCACTCCCTACTGGTGCCAAAACTACAGTCACAATACTTCCACTCCCCTGCTGGTTGTCTCATTATAACTACAGCTCACAACTTCCACTCCCCCTGCTGGTTGTCTCATTATAACTACAGCTCACAACACCTCCACCCCTGCTTGTCTCATTAGAACTACAGCTCACGCTACCTCCACCCCCTGCTGGTTGTCTCATTATAACTACAGCTCACGCTACCTCACCCCCTACTGGTTGTCTCATTAGAACTACAGCTCACGCCACTCCACCCCCTGCTGGCTGTCCTCATTAAACTACAGCTCACGCTACTCTCCACTCCCCTGCTGGTTGTCTCATTAGAACTACAGCTCCGCCACCCTCCACCCCTGCGGTTGTCTCTATTAGAACTACAGCTCACACTTCACTGATGCATGAACTACAGCTCACGCTTACCTCCACCCCCTGCTGGTTGTCTCATTAGAACTACAGCTGCGCCACTTCCACTCCCCTGCTGGTTGTCTCATTAGAACTACAGCTCGCTTACTCTCCACTCCCCCTGCTGGTTGTCTCATTAGAACTAAGCTCAGCTTACCCTCACTCTACTGGTTGTCTCATTAACTCAGGTACTCCCTGGAACACAGCTGCTACTTCACCTGACAAGCTCACCCCTCCACTCCCCTACTGGTTGTCTCATTAGGAACTAAGCTCTCGCTTACTCTCCACTCCCCCTGCTGGTTGTCTCATTGGAACTACAGCTCAGGCTTACTCTCCACCCCTGCGGTGTCTCAAGAACTACACCAGCTCACTTCTCCACTCCCCTGCTGGTTGTCTCATTAGAACTACAGCTCGCTACCTCCACTCCCCTGCTGGTTGTCTCATTAGAACTACAGCTCTACCTACCACTCCCCCTGCTGGTTGTCTCATTAGAACCACAGCTCACACTCACACTCCCCCTGCTGGTGTCTCATTAGACTAAGTCTCTCCACCCCCCTGCGGTGTCCCATTAGATAACCACTCTCCACTCCCCCTGCTGGTTGTCTCATAGAACTACAGCTCGCTACTTCCACTCCCCCGGTGCTCAGGAACTAAGTCGCTACCCTCTCACTCTGGGTCATGACTACCACCCTCCACCCTCGTCCATACACGCCTCCACCCCCCCTGCTGGTTGTCTCATTGGAACTAAGCTCACACTCTCCACTCCCCCCTGCTGGTTGTCTCATTAGAACTACAGCCTCAGCGCTTACCTCCACTCCCCTGCTGGTTGTCTCATTAGAACTACAGCTCAAGCTTACTCTCCACTCCTGCTGGTTGTCTCATTAGAACTACAGCTCCGCTTACCCTCCACTCCCCTGCTGGTGTCTCATTAACTAGCTCAGCTACCCTCACTCCTACGGTTGTCTCATTAGAACTACAGCTCACCGCCTCTCCACCCCCCTGCTGGTTGTCTCATTATAACTACAGCTCAGGCTACCCTCCACCTGCGGTGCCATTAGAACACAGTCGCTACTCTCCACTCCCCTGCTGGTTGTCTCATTATAACTACAGCTCGCACTACCCTCCACTCCCCCTGCTGGTTGTCTCATTAGAACTACAGCTCTCCGCCACCCTCCACTCCCCCTGCGGTTGTCTCATAGAACTACAGCTCACGCTTACTTCCACTCCCCCTGCTGGTTGTCTCATTAGAACTACAGCTCGCGCTACTCTCCACCCCCTACTGGTTGTCTCATTAGGAACTACAGCTCAAGTGCCACCCTCCACCCCCCTGCTGGTTGTCTCATTAGAACTACAGCTCGCGCTACTCTCCACTCCCCTGCTGGTTGTCTCATTAGAACTAAGTCAGCTCTACTTCCACCACTCTCGCTGGTTGTCTCAGTGGAACTAAGCTCCGCTACCTCCACTCCCCCTGCTGGTTGCTCTCAGTGGAACTACAGCTCGCGCTACCCTCCACTCCCCCTGCTGGTTGTCTCATTAGAACTACAGCTCGCATACTCTCCACTCCCCCTGCTGGTTGTCTCATTAGAACTACAGCTCGCTACCTCCACTCCCCCTGCTGGTTGTCTCAGTAGAACTACAGCCACGCTACCCTCCACTCCCCTGCTGGTTGTCTCAGTGGAACTACAGCTCGCCGCTACTCTCCACTCCCCCCTGCTGGTTGTCTCATTAGAACTACAGCTCACGCTACTCTCCACTCCCCCTGCTGGTTGTCTCATTAGAACTACAGCTCGCTACCCTCCACTCCCCCTGCTGGTTGTCTCATTAGAAACGTACAGCTCGCTGCTACCCTCCACTCCCTACTGGTTGTCTCATTAGAACTACAGCTCAGCTACTCTCCACTCCCCCTGCTGGTTGTCTCAGTGGAACTACAGCTCCCGCCACCCTCCACTCCCCCTACTGGTTGTCTCATTAGAACTACAGCTCTCAGCTTACTCTCCACTCCCCCTGCTGGTTGTCTCAGTGGAACTACAGCTCAAGCGCACCTCCACCTCCCCCCTGGCTGTCTCAGTGGAACTAAGTCACGCACCCTCCACTCCCCCTGCTGGTTGTCTCAGTGGAACTACAGCTCGCCGCTTACTCCACTCCCCCTGCTGGTTGTCTCATTAGAACTACAGCTCTACCCTCCTACTCCCCCTGCTGGTTGTCTCAGTGGAACTACAGCTCACCACCCTCCACTCCCCTGCTGGTTGTCTCATTAGAACTACAGCTCGCTTACTTCCACCCCCTGCTGGTTGTCCATTAGAACTACAGCTCAGCCTACTTCCACCCCCCCTGGTTGTCTCTGGAACTACAGCTCCGCTACTCTCCACTCCCCTGCTGGTTGTCTCAGTGGAACTACAGCTCGCCTACTTCCACTCCCCTCTGGTCTGTCTCATTAGAACCACAGCTGCACCCTCCACTCCCCCTGCTGGTTGTCTCATGAATAAGCTCAGCTTACTTCCACCTCTGGTTGTCTCATGAACTACAGCGCTACTCACCCCCTGTTGTCCATTAGGAACTACAGCTCAAGCACCTCCACTCCCCTGCTGGTTGTCTCATTAGAACTACAGCTCAGCTACTTCCACTCCCCTGCTGGTTGTCTCATTAGAACTACAGCTCACCACCCTCCACTTCCCTGCTGGTGTCTCATTAGACTAAGCTCCCTTCCACCCCCTACTGGTGTCTCATACACACTCCCGGTCTCGCACACACTACTCTCCCTCTGGTGTTTTCACCACTCACTCCCCTCTGGTTGTCTCATTAGAACTACAGCTCAGCACCCTCCACCCCCCTGCTGGTTGTCTCAGTGGAACTACAGCTCGCGCTACTCTCCACTCCCCTGCTGGTTGTCTCATTAGAACTACAGCTCGTAGGCCCCTCCCACTCCCCCTGCTGGTTGTCTCAGTGGAACTACAGCTCGCGCTACTCTCCACTCCCTACTGGTTGTCTCATTAGAACTACAGCTCGCGCTACTCTCCACTCCCCCTGCTGGTTGTCTCATTAGAACTACAGCTCGCGCTACTCTCCACTCCCCCTGCTGGTTGTCTCAGTGGAACTACAGCTCGCGCTACCCTCCACTCCCCCTGCTGGTTGTCTCATTAGAACTACAGCTCGCGCTACTCTCCACTCCCCCTGCTGGTTGTCTCAGTGGAACTACAGCTCGCGCTACCCTCCACTCCCCCTGCTGGTTGTCTCAGTGGAACTACAGCTCGCGCTACCCTCCACTCCCCCTGCTGGTTGTCTCAGTGGAACTACAGCTCGCGCTACTCTCCACTCCCCCTGCTGGTTGTCTCATTAGAACTACAGCTCGCGCTACTCTCCACTCCCCCTGCTGGTTGTCTCAGTGGAACTACAGCTCGCGCTACTCTCCACTCCCCCTGCTGGTTGTCTCAGTGGAACTACAGCTCGCGCTACCCTCCACTTCCCCTGCTGGTTGTCTCATTAGAACTACAGCTCGCGCTACCCTCCACTTCCCCTGCTGGTTGTCTCATTAGAACTACAGCTCGCGCTACTCTCCACTCCCCCTGCTGGTTGTCTCAGTGGAACTACAGCTGCAGCTAAAAGTTGCATAGTGCTGCTTTAAGAACCATGTAAAATGTGCCTCAATAATTGATCTGTTAACATCTAGGTTTATTTGTCTCTTTTAGTAATCATTATGTTGCAAAATTTCAGATCCTGAAAAATTGCTTCGTTGATGAGTTGTGCTCCTGTCTGGATAAGACCTACTCAAAAAAAGGTAAGATCGTAACTAGCTACCTAGTTACTGCAAATCGGCTTTTGCATATTTTTTAGGAACATTTATTAGATGACAGCTTCATTATCTTGTTCTGAATAGATTTTTATTTTTTATTTTAAGGTATAGAGCTCTCTTAAATGCAAGTAATGCATTTCAGTAGTTGATGGCTTCTGTTAATCTGTTGAATTTCAGGTCCTGGCTGGGATAGCCTTTGTCAACTCCCTACGTATTGAAGTGTTATAGCTGGACTGCGGAGCTTTCATGCGGTACGTTAAGGCAGAAAATAGAAAAACCCTTTTTATAAGGTATTACTAAAATAATGAATGTTGACTGTTTTAGTAGGTACCATTAATATAATTTGTGTTTGTGGACATGTTTTCAGATGGAGGCAGAATTTCTTACTACTACTACTCCCCTTCTCTAAAAGTTCCTTACACAACTTGACCAACGCACTGAGCAGCTCATGAAAGTGTTGAACAAAGGAGGCTCTGCAGGGAGGAAAATCAGGATCATTATGGCCCCAATTACACGGGTATGTTTTGCTGTTGGTAGAAATTATTATGGAATTGTAAGTTGATGTTGACTAGTGAATCTGACTGACTAGATAGTATCTGTGAATGCACCCTTAAGAGTAGGCTATGAAGTTGGGTTTTGATAGTTGCCTCTTGTGCTTCTTTCAAATTATTTATTTGCAGCCACCTCTGAATATAAACACAGATCAATCAATGTAGCTGTGTTTAGGGATCAAATGTATTGATATTTGGAATGAGAAACAGAAGTTTGCTTCTCAACATACAGCACTGATCACTCAAACAATTGAGGCCGGTTTATCTATTAGTGAGTGTTATGAAAATTGCGTAGGTAAAACATTTTCTAATATAATTGTTTTTCTCCTTGCTGTTTCTTCTGTGTAAAGGAAGCCGAGGGAGCTTGAGAAGTCACCTTTGGTATCTACAGCATCGATGTTAAGGGAGGTGATACCGCCACTCCTCCAGCCGATGTTGGAATTGTGATTCAGGGTGTTGAAGTTCTGCACGACTTGAGAGACTTTGCCTCTGCATGTGCCCTCAGTTATCCTAACAGACTGAAAGCCTCAAAAGTTCTTCCTTCAAATGGATGCTTGCAGACTCTCAACCAAGGTACAGCTGCTCATTAACTAACTGTACAAATGAGACAATCACTGATTTGGATGCTGAATGTTTCATCGAACAGGAGAAATATTTTGGGCCGAAACTGAAAAAAATTATCTGTTTGGAAATAGAGTAGAGAAACTACACTTGAGGAAAACAACCAATTTCTTTGCAAACTTTTGAAAAACTTATCATACATGAAAAGTGGTAGTTGAGTGGCTCTACTAGAGAAGTGATGTAGAATTGAGAGACCATGCTGCGCAAAAACGGTTGATATATAACTATGGCTATTTTGTGGATGTTTTAACACTAAGCTGCATCAAAAACAACTGCAAGGAAGTTCAATCATCAGACCATCTTAACCATTGTTAAAGAAATCCTACTTTAGAGTAGATGTTTGTTAAAGTGTTGCCACTGAAAACTTTATTTTAGATGTTAAGGCTGTTAGATGGAGACTATTATTTTGTAAACAAATTTGAAAACTGTAAAAAGTATTATTTATTAAACCATAAAAAGTGAGTTATTTATTAAAGTGTGAATTATTTATATATTTGCTGTCAATCGATCGACTAATATTTGCAGCTGTAATTCCATGTGTTACAAATGTGTACATGCATTGAAATGTTAGTTTATAGAATGGCACCAAAATGTTACTGAATCACTGCTGTGTTGATGAATAAAGGAAATAAGAAAAGTATGTTGGGTGTACCAAATTCATTTGTGTGGAACCTGTTGACAAACTTTAATTATGTCAAAGTAAATAGTAAAACTTAAATTAGATGAAAACCTAAAGTTATCATTAACTGAACTTAAATTGATTATTTAATGACTACAAATGAGATATATGCTGAATTGACAAATGTAAAATATGTAGCCTGTACATATATTATTTAGGTTAATATAACATAATTGACTTAATTTGGTTAAGCTTAAATATGTCTTGTTGATCAGAAGTAAAACATTTTAATTAGCTGAATTTACAATCATTGTGTTACTGTAACATAAGTTAGTTGAATTAACTGACCTTAATATTTTTGCTTTTAACTAACCGAATAAAAATACGTGGAACCGGGTGCCTTAATAAATTTAATTAAAGTCAATGATTGAATTTTTTCAGTGTACCCTATATTTATCTAGTACCTTATATTTATCTAGTACCCTATATTTATCTAGTACCTTATATTTATCTAGTACCCTATATTTATCTAGTACCTTATATTTATCTAGTACCCTCTAGTCTCTATGGTAGAGAGAGAGAGAGAGAGAGAGAGAGAGAGAGAAGGAAAACAAACAAGCATGCAAATTATCGCGGCCAGAAAAATTATCGAGCTCATTTTTTTTATCGTGCGATTAATTGATTTATTGACTATCGTGACAGGCCTACTTGGCACAGCTACCAGAAGACTTACAACTTTCAGACAGGATGCTCCCGTCACATTTACTTTGTCTCTCTCAGTTGGAGGCGGCTCAGTAACGCTCAGCGCTCACCGGAAAAGTGCTTCTAATAGCAATAGGAGTTAGATTTTTAAGTGGCATGTGCCGACGGAAGTGGCATGTTTTTCACCGTAAGACGTAAAATATAACTTATAACGTTAAAATATAACTTAGTTCTTCACCATAACATCTAAAATATAACTTATAAAGTTAAAACATAACTTAGTTCTTCACCATAACATCTAAAATATAACTTATAACGTTAAAATATAACTTAGTTCTTCACCATAACATCTAAAATATAACTTATAAAGTTAAAACATAACTTACAACGTAACATTTCGTTAAAATATACGTGCCACTTATAAAGCCACGTGGCGTGTTATCGCAAGGCTATGTGTCACGCGGGTTGCGTTCAGGAAAACAGAATAACGGTGTTAGGGTTAGGAAAACAACAAACGTGAAAAATAAATATCAATCGCGGGACTCTATCCCGCTCTCCTGGTTGATAGTCCTGTGTTTTACCCATCCTCCACCCCAACCAATGTACCTAAACGGATTTTCGCCGTTTCATACTACTCGCTATGGCGTTAATTCATACGCAATTAGCCTTTCGCCAAGCCCCGCCCCCCTTAGTTACTGTTCCTACGTCCGACAAACAAATGGTCAAACACGACCAGCGCGACAGATTGCCATGACGGGAAGAGGTAGCGTTATACCCGTGCGTGTCAGTGACCTTTTTTGGAGCAATACCTCCGCGATATCCTCCAGATCGAGGCAAAAGGGGTTACAGTGCGCAGCGGAGGGATGTATTCAAATGTTCGACTTTGTTGTAAACTGACGAAAAATAAAGTTGGGGAGCTCAAAGACCCAACACAACAGCAGCTAATGTAGCTAGCATTAGCTAACATGTTAAAGTGCCCATATTATGAAAAAAATCACTTTTTCTGGTGATTTGGGGTGTTCTTTTGTGTCTCTGGTCACAGTCCGAAATGAGCTGGCTAACCACAACCGTTAGCTCGTTAGCATGCTAACGCTAATGCTAGCATGCTACGTCGTTCTCAATAGCAAAGCACTGCTACAACACACACAAGTTCACCATAATCTACAAAAGAACTACTTCCATGTGTGCCCTCATTTAGAAGAAGTCTCCCAGCTGATCCTGCCTTGTAACTGACCAAAGTTGGAGAAACAGGCTTTCTTTTACTGTCTCTAGAGTTAGCTAGCTGACATGATCTACATCTGAGCTACTGAGCATGTGCGAGTGCAATCAAAGATTGTACAGAAGAAGAAGATGAAAAGAGGTCTCACTCTGTAGCTAAAACAGAAACCAGGTGAAAAGAGGATCTGCAGCAGTGAGAGAGAGCTGTGCAGTACAACAAAAATATGGTGTTTTTTGAAAATTAAACCATGTAAACCTATTCTGGTACAATCTTAAAATACAGTTATGAACCTGAAAATGAGCATAATATGGGCGCTTTAACTAAAAAAAAAAAAAAGACACTGCATAAACTCAGCTACTGTGTGTTTATTTAAATATAATGTGAGGCGCTGCCGCTACAGGTGTGGTTACGCGCACGGTAGCCGGGCACGCTGCTGATGACGGCATAAGGGAGCGTCAAACTCAGCTGGAGGGTAATGTTTGTTGGACACTGATTACCTGGCAGCGTGGAGCAGTTTCTTCCTCTTGGGTACTCAGGTTTTATCAATGGTATGTGAAAATCCTGTTATGTGCATGATGTTATTTATATGCTATTTATACTGTGGTGCTATCTGAATTGTGAACGTTTGTTTGTATTGTATAGTGTGAAGGTGCGCGGATGTGGTGAGGCTCGTCTATCGTTTAGAGTGGCTGATTTTAGACAGGTACACATCTTTGTTTATGAAGGTTATGGGTGTGTTGTTGGCATTTGTTGTATTTCTAAATGTGTCATTGTTTTCTTGTGTTAAAGGGGCACAGTGTTAAGACTTATGCCACTGTTTTGAGGTGATTACAAGTTCTCACCTGTATCGCCAACTAGGACAACTTATTGTGAATTGAATAAAATCCTCGCTTACTGTTGAAACGGTTTGTGGGCATTTATCTTTATATAACCTGCACACGCATTACAATAAGTACACCTACATGTAGGCCTAAGAGATTGCAATATAAGCCTGTATATTACTATTAGGACTACAGAATACATGTGTCAAGGATGTAGGCTATAAACTTAAGCTGGAGTCCGATTTATTACGGCAACACTGTTGACCGCATGATCTTTTTTCATTCCGCATTCTTTCTACAGCCTTTAATACCAGTTTTCAGGCTGCCAAATAGTAAACACGTTAGTACAAATGAATCCTCCAGACAATCTCTCGGGGTATCTAGTGTCCGATTTACAAACGCCGTGGGCGCACCGCTTTACCATCTTGCTTGGAGTCACATAGTAACTGTTGCTATGATGTGTGATTGGACAATGGCCGTTTTGGGGGAGGGGCCGGCGAGAGGTAAATTACAAGTGGTATATGGAAGTACATGCCACTGGCACGTGCCACATGCCACTTAAAAATCTAACTCCCTCTCTCTATACTTCACTGGTTTTCGTGGAAAACAACGGCGTCACATTGTTTATTTATTTTACTGTCTATGGTCGTACTTTACTTCAATTATGGTTGTGAATACAAACAGTTTCGTTTGTACATTTACTTCAGTACCGGTTGTGAATACTTCCTCCTCCACTGGTTTCCCAGCAGATTAGATGTATAATAACAATAAAGCTGTACCAACCTGCTCTGTGTAACCGGACTTCAGGGTTTAAAACAGCGTCCAGTAGTTTCTGTTGTCGGTGATTCTCTTTTGAACTGAACTCAAGTTCCTCCTCGTACTCTGCTATCGTTCGTTCAAACAGCCCAAATATCTCTTCAGCAGCCGCAGTTAGTCGCTGCTCCACCAACGCTCTCAGCATTTGGACTTTAGTCATTTTCACACAATGACAGAAACGTTTCCTTCAGACACAATCCGTTAAAAAACAGTTTTCTCACTCTGAAGTGCGCTGGGTTGCGAAGTTACGTTCGTGTCTGTCTACTAGCTAACAAGCTTCGTCGGACACCAGAAGATAATTTAAATGTTTTTTTTTTTTTTAATAAAGGGAACAGCACAGAGTCCACTCAGACAGGTTTATCTGGACATTGTGGGTCCATGAAACATATAGTTTGGTCTCTATCCAATAGTCTCTCCTACTACCGCTGTGTGGCTGATCAGTCTACTTCCAGCTACCACGCTACGCTAACTGCTCAAGTTAGCCACGGTAAGTAAAAGTGCTTCCGGTACTGATTCTTCACAATAAAAGTTGCGAAGTTATGATGCTTCTGCAGCAGAATATCGCATTTGAATGTTATTTCATACGGTTTAGTATATTATTGTATTATTATTACTGATACCTTAACATGTAGGCAGTATTTTCATGTTAGTTTAATCCTTGAATCCTGTACATTCTGTTCTGCTACACAAATCTATATTTAAAAATAACTTTTATTTAACGTATAGGTTATTGTTTAGTCTGATTTTACCATAAATTATATTTTAACCGTTGCTAAATTTAGGTCACGTTGGTTGTAGGTCAAGCTTAAGACCTTTTAATTTGAAGGTTAACCACCAAGTTGCAGCAGAACCGGATGTTACTCTTTGAGCAATACGGTGTCTAACGTGAGTAGAAACAGCGGAGTCGGTTTGTTGTGCTGAGGAAGTGTGTGTGAGCTCCAACAGCACTGATCCATCAGAGCTGTTGTTCCGGATAAACCTGTCTGAATCTGAATGGACTTTGTGCTGCTCACCTTCTTCCTGAATGTTTTACCTCATCTCCCGGTAGCTAAAAAATTATCAACGCTAGCTTAGCATGCTAGCTGGTTAGCAACACAGTTTGAAGGAGAGCAAATTGTGTTTTTGACGGAGTTTGTTCGGAGGAAAAGTTTCTGTCGTGTGAAAATGACTAAAGTCCAAATGCTGAGAGCGTTGGTGGAGCAGCGACTAACTGCGGCTGCTGAAGAGATATTTGGGCTGTTTGAAAGAACGATAGCAGAGTACGAGGAGGAACTTTGTCGTTCAAAAGAGAAGAACGAGCGACAACAGAAACTACTGGACGCTGTTTTCAACCCTCAGCTTCGGTTACACAGAGCAGGTTTGTTACCTTTACTTCTTCTCTCTGTTCACACTCTGGTTAAACTGACATCAGACCCATATGGGTAAACTTTCAGGGCCCCTGTCATTCTGGTTAATCAAACCATGTTCTCAAATTACAAAGTAAGTAGCCTACGTAAAACTAAAGTGCAGACAGGTCAGCCAAAAGCCAGTTCAGGGCTCCAGACTAACTTTGTTTTACTAGGAGCACTACAGCCACTAACGTAACTTTTTTGGAAGGTAAAAATTGACACAAGCACTATTTGTTTTGATGATGTATATAGTTTTATATTTGATCAGCAACTGTGCCAACGTGCCATTTGCTTTCGGTGCAGCGGTGCTGTCACCTTGTGTTTGAAAGGTTGTTCTGTCTCACAATGAGCTGATTTAATGATGTTGAGAAACATGAAAATATAATGCCCTTCTGGCTACAAGCCTTTGTTGTCTAAAACACTGAATCCCAACAAAGGGTTAGTTAAGCTGTTGCAAGGGGTTTATGGAAAGATCATAGAGAAGGTTAACTAATTTTGATTTAAAAAATTCAAATTATGATTTGATAGAATATTACAGCAACGTTACAACGTGTAAACAATAGAGGTTGCAGTTATGTAGGAGTGAATGAAGACTAGAAAGCAAGCGAGCACAGAAGTTTAGCTAAAAGTAATGAATAAATAGTAGAAATAAATAGCTGGTAATAAGTAGTACCAAATAGTTCTAATGAGTAGCTAAAGGAAGTGGAGAAAGGGTTATAATAGTAACCTGAAAGTACTGCATAAGCAGCTTAAATGGTTAGCTGAAAGTAATGGATTAATGGTTAAAACATTCAGTCTCACTTTAGGTAGATATAGTGGTAGGATTACAAACCAAACCAACCTAAATATTTACAATTCAACAAGTATGAAAAAATAACAATATTCACTTTTATATAATGAATAATTACACAATTGGAATAGATAGATAGATAGATAGATAGATAGATAGATAGATAGATAGCACTTTATTGTCAACAGTATCCTTAGTGCATACTTTGGGAATTTATGAAGGGGTATGTGAGCTCATTTGACAGGACTGTGGGGGGACCTCAGACCAAAAAGGTTGTGAACCAGTGGTGAAGAGTTTTAAACATGTAATCCTTTTGTTCATTAACCCTGTCAACAATGGTTCCCAAACTGGAGGGCCCCAAGTTATAACACATCAACAACTGGTCCTTATATTTAATAAATAAATATCTATTCAGTTATAGGTCTTAGGTCCAACTAATTGTTGACCGTAAAAACATCGGGGTAGACAGAACCTATTGTGTGTTTTCATGTTTGGTTCAGGAGATATGATGCAATAAAGTTTAATAATTTGGTAACAGTGGAAGGATAAATGGCCGCCACAAAGCATTTTTGCGATGGCTCCATTTCTGAAAATGTTCAGGGCTCCAAACTGTGTGTACCAATTCAATGCTTTCATGAAAAAGTGAACATATCACCTGGACTATTCAGTTTATCCCTGTACTGTGTGGGACAAATCTGTTTAACATATCTGATTTAAATTTTTGATTTTACAATAATTAAAGGCTCTGTGCTGTTTGACAGGTCCTGAAACATCCCCTGCTTAATCCTTTACATAAAATAAATGGGACCAAACTAGCGATTGAGACCATAAAGTCATTATGATGATGTTTACTGAGTAATAAATTAAGTGAGAAATAGTGTAATTTTCTCTAGACTTCTATAAAACTGAAAAATGGAAATTGGAGAGAATAAAGCTTTAATGAGCTTCAGCATTGACTCCACTTTTCTTACCTGGAAGCTCCGTCCATTATTTTTTACAGTCTATGGTCTCAGGAAAAAGAGAGCAAGTGTTCTGGTCTTTTCTACAGTAACAGTAGTATCCTATTTCTTTTGTTGTCTGTCCCTCCAGAGCTCCCACAGCAACATGTCTGTAAGGAGGAGGAGGTTCTCTCTGACCAGGAGCTCAACATGCCAGTTATAACCTCTGTGGTATCAGAAGCAAACCGTGACCACCAGCTCCTCTCTCACAACTCTCATGAAGCTGAGAGCCAAGATCAGAAAGGAAGCAAGCATGGAGACTCAGGATCAACTGGAAATGCAGAGACAGAACCAAAGAAGAGACGACTAAAGAGCAGAAGTCACAGTAACAACGTAGACAACACTAACATGTCAGAGATTCACCCTAATACTCAAATAAGTAAAAAGTCTTTCATATGTGACACATGTGGGAAAGACTTAAAATATAAATCAGCATTGCAGAGACACCTGATAGTCCACACAGGTGAGAAGGGTTATTCTTGCAAAACATGTCGAAAAGATTTTAGCCAAAATAGTGGCTTGTTGGTCCAATTGAGAACTCACACAGGTGAGAAGCTGTACATTTACAAGAACTTTTATACTTTTATATATATTCTGTGCTATACACTTCTCTACACCCTCTACATCTTCTAATTTCCCTAGGTCTCTGGTTTGTTTTACCTGTGGGTAAATGCGGACCTCCGGGAACTGCTGTACATCAGCATGTACGAAAGTAAATAGAAAATCTGCTAACTTTTTGGTTGGCAAGGTGCTACCAAATTCTGAGACAGAGTGGCACTCATAAGTTTATGAAGCCATGCTAAAGTTGACTAAAAAAAGGAATAAGAAATTATCTTTTGGAAATTGATCTTAATGCCTTAATTAAAAAAATGAGGAAAAATCCAACCTTTAAGGACACCAATTTTCTTTGTGAATGAATAATGTATTGTAAATAAATAAATGTTCTTCCTTAAAATACAGGGGGCATAAGTAAGTACACTCCTAAATCATATCTCTATCATCTTTTTATCAAGATGCATAGTATCCATGGTAATATGCATCCTGATAAAGTTCCCTTGGCCTTTGGAATTAAAATAGCCCCACATCATTACATACCCTTCACCATACCTAGATATTGGCATGGTTTTATTTCAGTTAGCCTAATAGTTGGTTTGATTTGCATTCAGAGATGATTTAATGGAAAGTACCCCTGCCAATCTCTAGGTATGGTGAAGCGTATGTGATGATGTGGGGCGGCTATTTTAATTCCAAAGACCAAGGGAACTTTATCAGGATGCATACTATCCTGGATCCATGAAATAACTTGCCTTAAAAAATATAAATCTGACTTATGCCCCTTGTATTTTAAGGAAGAACGTTTATTTATTTACGATACATTATTCATTCACAAAGAAAATTGGTGTCCTTAAAGGTTGGATTTAAAAAAAAAAATTAAATTAAGGAATTAAGATCAACTTCCAAAAGATTATTTTTTTTATTGCTCTTTTTAGTCGACTTTAGCATGGGTTCATAAACTTATGAGTGCCATTGTACTTTTTCCGGAGACAAAATTTGTTCCAATTAACTTTGATGATGTGAAAACCAAGTAAGAGGGTCAAAGTTTAAGTTGAAAATATGTACAGCACTCAAAAACAAGATCAGGTCTATTTTAATGTACCCAGTGCCGTGGTTAGCATCGCTAAGTGTGCATTCATTTCCTGTGTCTGCCGTCAGACAGTGCAGCCAAAACACAGGTCTTTCCAATAATTTTTAATGAATGTGCATCAGGGGCCGCAGTGGGGGAAGACTGAAAGAAAAAAAAGCTACGGTTGCCTATCATGTAAGCGTAGATCAGACTTGTCAGTCCATTTTGAGGCAGTGTGAGAACAGGAAACATCACTGCCTCTATCGCTGCCACAAGAAAATGTTGAAACACTATGAGGGTAAAAAAGCACTGAACTGCCGAGGAGTTTGTGTGGCACCTGACTGTTTGCCAAACAACGAAGCACAGCCTGTCCTTCTCTTTCTTTCTCTGTGAAATGAAGCTGCATTGTGCGGTCTAGTCTAAACACAGCCTAAGCCTCAGTCCTGATTGACAGGTGACTGTGTAGCCAGGCCTTAAATCATCCCCTGGTTTATCATCTATTTCTAAATAAATAGGACCATAATTTACTAAATTAACATCATGCTGCTGTATTGAAGAAGACTTGAAACTAGCGATTGAGACCATAAAGTCATTATGAAAAGGTTGTAAATTAAGTGAGAAGTAGGGTCATTTTCTCTTATACTCTTATAGATCAGACTTATTTTTGGGGCCAGTGGAGTCGCCCCCTGCTGAAAATTTGATAGAATGCAGCTTTAATGAGCTTGAGCATTGGCTTCACTTTTTAGCCCCCTGAAGCTCCATTCATTATTTTTACAGTCTATGTTCTCAAGAAAAAGAGAACAGATGTTCTGTTCTTTTCTCCAATAATAGTGGTATCCTATTTCTTTTATCTGTCCCTACAGAGCTCCCACAGCAACATGTCTGTAACGAGGAGGAGGTTCTCTCTGACCAGCAGCTCTGTATTCAGGAGAGGAACTCCAGTCTGGACCAAGAGGACCCAGAGCCTCCACAGATTAAAGAGGAACAGGAGGAACTATGCACCAGTCAGGAGGGAGAGCAGCTTGTACTGAAGCAGGAGACTGATACCTTTCGTCACAGTAACATCGTAAACAACACTAACATGTCAGAGATTCACAGCAATACTCAAACAGGTAAGCTATTTTATGTGAAATGTGGGAAAGAGTTAAAATATAATTCAGGTTTGAAGAAACACCTGAGAATCCACACAGGTGAGAAGTCATATTCTTGCAAAACATGGAAAAAAATTCAGACGAAATAGTGGCTTGTTGGTTCAATTGAGAACTCCCACAAGTGAGAAGCTGTACATTTACAATAACTTATACTGATACTGATATATTCTGTCCTATACACTTCTGTACACCCTTCTGTTCTGGTAATTGTCTAGAAATCCCCTGTATAATGTTAATATATCTAGGAAAGCCATACATCTCCTAAATTCCCTAGGTCTCTGGTTTGTTTCACCTGTGTGTAAACGCAGACATCCGGTAGCTACCGTTCATCAGCATGTACGGCTTATGGTCTAGTTTAAAATAAATGGAACCATAATTTACAAAATTAACATCATGCTGTATTGAAGAACAGACCATAAAATCATTATAAAAAGGTTGTAAATTAAGTGAGAAGTAGGGTCATCTTCTCTTATACTCAAAAATAACTTATTAAGACTTATTGTATGTAGTTTTATGTTGCAGCCTGTATGTCCAAGACAAATTTCCCTCGGGACAAATAAAGTAATCTTTATTTAAAAGTTAAACTTAATTTCCCTTAGGTAAATGCATAACCCAGAAATGAACATAAAACATAATTAATATATAAAACATACTAAAGATTATGAAATTAGTTTTCTAACAGTTTTCTCTGTGTGCATGTATTTGATTCTTCTCCTCAGATGTCCAGCAGCTGTCAGTGGTTAAAGCAGAGGTTCCCCCTGAGCAGCAGGAGTGGAGCTCCAGTCTGGACCAGGAGGACCCAGAGCCCCCCCCACACATTAAAGAGGAACAGGAGGAACTCTGGACCAGTCAGGAGGGAGAACAGCTTCGAGGGCTGGAGGAGGCTGATATCAAGTTCCCACTCACTTCTGTCCCTGTGAAGAGTGACGAAGATGATGGAGAGAAAGCTCAGTCCTCACAGCTTCATGAAAGCCAAACTGAAGAGAACAGAGATGCAGAGAGAACAGAAGTTGATGGAGAGGACTGGGGAGGACCAGAACCAGCCAGGAACTCAGATCCAGATAGTCTTTTACAACCAGCTACTCATGACAAGACTTCAGACTCCTCTGAACCTGAGACTAATGACAGTGCAGACTGGGAGGAGACTAGGGAACCTCAGTCAGGTTTAAACCCTCTGCAAAACAATGAAGTAGCTGTAAGTGATGTGAAATGTAACACTGTAAACACATCAGTTAGCTCCTCTGAATGTGCTGGAATCTTTGGCCGCAAAAAACATCTGCAGAAACCCTCTGGAGTCCAAACAGGAGTGAAACCATTTTGTTGCTCAGTTTGTGGTAAAAGATACCTTCTGAAGAAGACCTTAACAACTCACATGAAAGTTCATTCAGAAGAAAAATGTTCCACCTGCTCAGTTTGTAAAGCAAGTTTCTGTCAGCCTGGCAATTTGGTTAAACACATGAGAATCCACACAGGGGAAAAACCATTTAGTTGTTCAGTTTGTGGTAAAAGATTCACTCAAAAGCAACATCTGAAACCCCACTTGGCTGTCCATACGGGGGAAAAAACATTTAGTTGCTCAGTTTGTAGTAAAAGATTCATACAAAAGCAACATCTGAAACAACACTTGGCTGTCCACACGGGGGAAAAAACATTTAGTTGTTCAGTTTGTAGTAAAAGATTTGCACTAAAGCAACATCTGAAACGACACTTGACTTCCCACACTGGGGAGAAATTATTTAGCTGTTCAGTATGTGATAAAAGATTTGCACACAAGCAACATCTGAAAACACACTTGCCTGTCCACACAGGGGAGAAACCATTTTGTTGCTCAGTTTGTAGTAAACGATTTGCGCTAAAGCAATATCTGAAAAGACACTTGAGCATCCACACAGGGGAGAAATAATTATTTGTTAAAGGTGCAATACGTAATACTGACAGCCAGTGTTTAAAATGGTTACTGCTGAGGCCCGTTCCAGAAAGCAGGTTTAGTAAAAACTCTGAGTTGGTTAACCCTGAGATGGGGGAAACTCTGGGTTTTCCGTTCCAGAAAGAGAGGTAACTTAACCTCGGAGTCAGTTACTATGGTAACTGAGTCTGTGAACCTAACCTGGTCGGGAGCAGGTTTTCTTCAAGAAACCTCGAGTTTCTCTCAGTCTCCTCCCACTGAGAGGGAGGAGAAACTCATTTCCTCATTCATTCATTCAGTCTGTATCAGGCGCATATTAATGCAGTTTTATCTGCATGAATAAAAAACGTATTGGTTTATATTTGGCAGATTATAAAACGTTTTTTTTTCTCCAAACATGTCCACGTCCTTTGTCGCGATCCCATTGATGAAAAAGCTGTATTAATTCACAGAGTTTTACCCGTGCGTATTGAGTCCCGACTATAGATGTATTTTCATTTCCACATAACCGATTTGAGAGGTATTTTTTATCACAGTCCATTAGATATGTAGATACCTTATTCGTCCTCATATCACTAACATCAACCATCGTGGACAGGCTTTAACATCCCAGCAGATTCTTTGTATCGCATTACGTTTTTGCAAACAGCAGTTTTCTTAACAACAGTGTAGCGGATCATACTGTAGGCTAATAGTAGCTAGGCTACGCCACTGTATGCAGAGCAATCAGAAAAGTGTGACTTCGCTCTGAAACGTTTTTTAAACTTTTTGTAGTGTTCCCTGGACAGTAGAGCCATTAAAAGAAATACATCATTATACATTATAGTTCTGTTAATGATCATGGTGCTGCAGCCTCAGAATGGGATTAGTATAGTTTACTTTTTCGCCCACAGGATTGCACCTAAATGAAATTATAGGTGTAGGCCTAATACAATTCCAGTTTTCACCAGTAATATTATAAGTTAACTGTGATTAAATATGAAATTAATACACTGTGAATGTGTAGCTACGCATTGACTCGAGCAACAATTTTCTCCCACACCAATTCTCTCTCTTTTGCAGCAGCAGCCGGCTGTCTTGCTTTTTAACGAAACACATGTTCAAACCGCGCTGTTTGTGCGCATGAGTATTTCCGCCCGACCCGTTTGTTTGTGGTTGTTACCATGGTGAATCGTAGAATCATGGCTCCATTCATACTGCCTTTTGTGCACGCGCGTAACCCTGAGTGAACATACTCCGAGTTGATTGAACCAACTCATATCAGCTGTTCTGGAACCGAAAACTCAGAGTTTCCCATCTCAGGGTAAATCAACTCAGACATCAGGGTTAGACTCAGAGTTTGTTAAACCTCCTACCTGGAACGGACCCCAGGTTGAGAACGCTGAACCCAATGTTCTATAATGTCAATCAGTATGTTTACATGCATGTAATATTCCAGTTTTTGCCCTAATTCCGAAAAGACGATATTCCAACTAAGCGGTTTACGGGGCTAATGAAAGTGAGTATTCCACTAATATTCCCATTTCCATGTAGCCGTGTAAAACATTTTAAAGTTTACCTTTGCACGGTCATATTCCTCCCAACATCTCTGACTTGATACAGCTTCATACTCCCACCCGTAGTCTGAGGTCATTAGATCTGAGGCTATTCGTGGTTCCCCGCACTCATTTTGAAACTAGAGGGGATCGATCATTCCAAGCAGTGGCTCCTAGGATGTGGAATGTCTTGCCTCCCTATTCTGTCGAATCTTTTAAAAAGTAATTGAAGACTGCTATTCAAGCAGGCTTTTAGTTAGTCATGTTTTTTTTTTATTGTCGGTTTTGTTTTCTATTTGTATTTAAATGTTCTTGTATTTTAATTTGTCGTATTGTATTACATTTTATTGTGAAGCACTTTGCGATTTTTATCTGTGAACGGTGCTATAAAAATAAACTTCACTTACTTAGTACCAGCGGCAGAGGACTTGTGGACGGTGCGAACACAGCGTCCCTCTTTCATCCTTATAACCAGCTTCTTGAAAAGGTCGGTGTAGCGATGTGTGCGCATATCGAAAAATCTGTTGATATCCAAGTGATGTGTGATTATTATTATTATTATTATTATTATTTATAAGTAGCTGTGTTTCTCCTTATCGTCTCTCCAGCCTTGCAAACTGTTGGCCTGTTGATTTCTGTACAGTAACCATAGCAACGCAGAAAGCTGATCTTAAAGGGGTGATAGAATGATTATATAGGGTATTTCACACTGTTCCTTATGGTCTCCTAATGGGGTATGTAACATTAGTTGGGCTGAAAATGGCCTGGTTGATATTTTATTGGCCCTTATGCATCCCTGTGTTTTGGCCCTATTTGTAACAAGAGCTTTTCTTCCAAATATGGCATGGTCATGAATATTTAGATGAGCTGCGCGCTGCTTGGTTGAGCCTTAGCCCCGATACACACATAGAGACGCGCGCTGATTGGTTGAGCGACTTCGCCATACAACGCCATTAGAGGTCGTGTGCTGATTGGTTGAGCGAATCTCCAATACACATACATTAGAAACGCGACAGAATCTCATATTCCAGACACTGCAATGTTTCCTTACGCAAATTCACTTCTGAGACTTTTTATGCGAGAAATCAACGATATAAAGCTCAAATATGGGCCGTTTTACGAAAATGGATGGCTAATTGCAAATTTGGTAAAACTGTGTGTCGGAGTTCAGCTGCCTGTGTTGCTGGCTCGCGCCGCCTGCCTTCCTCCACAGACCCCGGCTTGCTGTGAGCTCGATTGAGCTCCGACACGTTGCTGCAAGCCCACAGCACCTCAACCGCCTCGCAAAAAAGTACACCGTTTGGGCTGGTGGACTACTACTACAAAAACGCCGCTGCCCTGACAAAGCGCCAGGGCCTGCATCTCCTCTCTTCCTGCTAGCTAAATGGCCCGTGTGTGAGCTGGCGAGCGGTCAGCGAGCTTGTTACACCAGCAATCTCTTACCAAATGTTACACACATGTCCACGCCACTTAGCTATACAACATATAACTATATGTTTTATAAAGCTAACAACGGTGTCCGATTTCAAGTTAATGAATATTTGGTAGCGGGCTGCCGGTTCGTTCGCTAGCGACTGTCCCCGCAATCCGATGTGTACAGATTTCGCGCGGTTAGCTTCATTTTTGGTCGTAATTTGAGTATATTTACAGTTTGAATTTCGTCGCATCGCTACTTATACAACATCTAACTATATGTTTTATAAAGCTACTACACCGTGTCCGATTTCAAGTTAATGAATATTTGTGAGCTGTAAGGGTTTTCGTTAGCTGCGACTGTCCCTTCAATCCTATGTGTACAGGTGCGGCTGGTTAGCTTCATTTTTGGTCGTAATTTGGATATTTACAGTTTGAATTTCGTCACGCCACTTATACAACATCCAACTATATATGTTTTATAAAGCTAACAACGGTGTCCGATTTCAAGTTAATGAATATTTGTGTGCTGTATGGGTTTTCGTTGGCTGCGTGTCCTGCAATCCTATGTGTACAGATTGCGGCTAGTAAGCTTCATTTTTGGTGCGTAAGCGAGGCGTATATTTACAGTTTGAATTTCGTACGCCACTTATACAACATCTAACTATATTTTTTATAAAGCTAACAACGGTGTCCGATTTCAAGTTAATGAATATTTGTGAATTCCAGAGGAATTCTAAGAGAGAAGCTAGCTCTCATTGATAGAGCTCCATCCAGCCCGCAGGCTCTATCAATGAGACTCATGGACAAGCGGCGTTTATTTTCCCAATCGTTTGTTTAAATAACTCAACACATTATAATTACACATTAGATTAACTAGAATCTGTAGTAAAGAGAATAATGGCGTAATCGCTGACCGCCGCTTTCACTCACATACACCGGGCATTTAGCTAGCTAGCAGGAAAAAGGGGAGATGCAGGCCCTGGAGCTCTGTCAGAGCAGCGGCGTTTGGTAGTAGTCCACCAGCCCAAACGGTGACTTTCTGCGCGGGTATGAGGTGCTCTGGGCTGCAGCAGCGTGCCGAGCGCTCAATCGGGCTCACAGCAAGCCAGTGTTACACCGGGGTCTGTGGGGAAGGCAGGCCAGGCGGCGAGGCAGCAACACAGGGAGCACCAGCCTCTGAAGTCCGACACAGTCGGACAAAATTTGCAATTAGACATCAATTTTCGGTAAAACGCCGCCCATATTTGACCTCTAAGTAGTTGATTTCGCGCAAAAAATTCTCAGAAGTGAATTTAATGGTAAAATAGCATATGAACAATGTATACATTTTCTGAGATCTGCGCGACCTAGATTCAGAAGACTAACTGATCTCAGGTCAGTTGTGTAGCCTATGTAAATGTTGGGCGTGACCGTTCTCTTAAATACACCGCGTGCTGACAAAGGTTCCGGTTTTTGGGAGGTTGACGTCAACTTCCAGCTTTGTTGGGATTCGCCCGTTTTCAGCGGCAGTTTCAAAATATGAAATTTTCATAGTAAAAGGGTGTCAATGGGATTTTGAGCTTCTATGTATGTCCTATTTACCCACCGAACTGTCGTTATTCAACTATGACAGGGTAAAATCGGTTTTGCATTCTATCACCCCTTTAAGCCTGTGGTAAAATATGTATATGGACATTTACTAATTAATCTAATTAGTTGATGAAAGTGGCTTTGATGAGGGAAAGAAGTAAGAACGCTCGGGCGACAATCTTTCCCTCTTAAAAGTTTCTATTTTTACTGTACTGGAAATGAAGGAGCTCTTATTGAATAATTCAGAGTTGTTGAATGTTATTGTGAAGGACGGAAGTACGATCTGGTAGTTTTGACAGCGTTGATGGGCCTTAATACCCTCGAAAAACCAGCAACGGCCAGTGTTTACAGCGAGGAGATAACTGTGTCCGGTTATGGCCAAGGGTAGCGCACAGCTAATTCACCGCTGATAGCGTACTTTAGCCGGCTCTTGTAAAGTAAAAGCTAAAGTAAACCGTTAAACGATATAGCGTTAGAAAAGGTAAGAACTTACACTGAAGTTTAACACCATTAAATTAACTGAAAACATTAATAGATCATTTATATTTGTGTTTGAACAGCAAATAATGTACCTTTTAAAGAAACTGCTTGTTTTTAATGTCAACAAAATGCTCCAAATGTTTTATACTGCTTTTATTGAAAGTGTTTTAACTTGCTGTATTACCTGCTGGTTCGGAAATGCCACTGAGTCAGGGAAGAAGACAATCAGAAAAACAGTCACATCTGCCAGTAAGTTTCTTGGGATAACACTACCGAGCATTTAACACATTTACAAAGAGACTGGTGAGAAAGGCCAATAACATTGTATGTGACTACACACACCCCCTGGCATCTCATTTTAAACATACTGCCATCTAGGCGTCGTTTCTGCCCAACCCTTCTGACCAACAACAGATCCAAATTCTCTTTAGTACCACAAGCCATAAAAGCCTTAAATCAGTCAAAATAAGCTAGATGTCCAGCTGGCCTGGTCATACCCAAGGGTGTATAGTGTATTGTAGTGTGTGATGTATGTTCTTCATGTTCATCGGTGTCTGATGTATGGACTATTTGTTTGTATCATATGTCTGATATTCAGTGATGAAGTGCCTTGCAACTGTGCTGCAAACCCAACTGCCCCACGGGGACAATAAAGTTTACTACTACATTTTGATAGAACGTTAACCAATAAGTGTCCGAACATGGACACAGTGACGCTAATCGGAAAATGCTATATTCGGAAAAAGGACTTATTTTGTTTATCCAACCGGAATATGCTGTAGACATGAACTTTATCAAATTCAGAAAGTTATATTCAGAATAATAATCGTGGAATATTGGTGTGCATGTAAACGTACTGAATGTTAGCCAGATGCTAGTAGTCATCCAACATTCAGATTTTCTGTTCTACTTTCAAGAACAGAAAATCACTTGTGTACTAACTATTTTGAGTGCATAGGCTGTTCACACTGAAGTGTGGCCACATGCAGTGCACTGCGTGGATGCTGAACTCCAAGCAGCCAAATGTTGAGTTTGGATCACTACTCACACTCACCATCGCCATCTTTGCGACACCAGCAGCGTATTTTTAAAGTTGTTTTGCAGTGGTTATTATTGAAACGGCAAAACAAGAACTATACAAATGTAATATACAGCAGGGAAAATGAGTATTGAACGAGTCAACATTTGATGGGGCTGTCGGCATGAAATGTCAGTAACAACCCAAGTAATCCACAAATGGAAAGATATCAAAACAAATAAGTCCATAAATTAAGTTGTGTGTAATAAAGTGAAATTACACAGGGAAAAAGTATTGAACACATGAAGGGGGTGTAAAGAGGCATGGGAAGCCGATAAACAAGCTGAAATCTGTCAGTATTTAGGAAGCAATCCTGCCCCCTATTAGTGTAAATTAATATCAGCTGGATTAGTCCTAATTGATGGCCTATAAAAAGGGTTCTCATTACTAAGGTGCCATTCAAGAAGCATTTCATGATGGGTAAAAGTAATTTAAGGTAATGTATGGACTTATTTCTTTTGATTTCTATGTGTGGATTACTTTGGTTGTTACCCACATCTGAGGCCTGTACTACAAAGCAAGATCAACATGGCCTGGATTTCTTTCAGTAATCCGGCTTCACTAACCTTAACAACTGCGGTCCCGGATAACCAGTGTCATGAAGGTGGTTATCAACAAGTTCAATCAACCCAGGTTTGTCCAATCTAGAGACGCGCGTTCACATAAAAGAGGCGGTGTTTGCGCACCTCAACCAATCGCAAACATCTACCAGAGCCACATATTTTAAACAAGAAGAGCAAACTATAATTCTACATAAATATGAAGAACACAGACTCGGTTTTACAGGGAAAACGCAATACAGTCGCTGCTTCCTAAAACAGGAAGGAAAGCTGGCAAAAAAAAAAATTGCCGATGCTGTAGATGCGTAAATTACTCTTATCAATATCACTTCCCCATCAGTCAGGACCAAGATCTGACCATAATTACACTTGTGCTTTCCATAGACTGTCGTTGCTTTAGCCTGTTATTGCAGTTGCAACCCTGGCAGTGGGAAGCGATCGTGAGAGCAAATAAAATATATAAAAACATAATTAAAACCGACGTGCGCATTGGCAACACACGGCTTAAGACGCCGACAAATAGCCGATATGTAATTCCCTCCCATTAAAATATATATTTCATAAAAATACCCATCCGGGAATGTTAACGGGGTTGTCGGTCTCTAAATGTTTTAACTTTTATATGCGCACCCCTCTCTCTCTCACACTCAGTGCACCGAGCTCCGCCTGGTCTTCAAAGAACGGTGACGCCATTATCAACCGAGTATTGATTGGTCAGTAGGCGGTGCTTTTACACCGGTTGATCTCTGATCTCCAACTTAACCTGCTCCCGACCAGGTTAGGCGTTCAGCATGAGTTACCATGGCGATTGAACCCGATAACTGATCCACCTTCGTAGTAAAGAAAATCCTGGGTTGAGCCTTAAGTTAGCTCGTTAACGCCAAATCCTGCTTCGTAGTACAGGCCTCTGGTGAAAATGTAATGCCGATATCCCCATCAGAAATATCTTTACTGAGAAAAATGTAGACGCCTTCGATACTTATTTTCCCCGCTGTATGTGGTTTCTTTAATAAGTACCAATATACTGCAGTCAGTACTACCAGAGGTTTTCAATTAGTTTCTCCCTGTGACCCACATTTTCTAGTTGTCATTAAGTCGCGAATCACTTAATAGAATCCAAATCAAGCACATTTATTTTTTTTCAAAAATAGCCTTCATAAACACACGTACGCCATCTTTTTTTTATACATATACACATATTTACATGTATAAAGTCCATTTCAGAGCACATTGATAAGAAACTGAGGAGGAACATGGCAACTGCATGGATACAAGTGAATAAAAATAAATTAATTATCAAAACTACACAACATCCTTTATATTGTAACGGCCGGCAGGATGCCGTTGTGTTGACTGTTCTGCACGGCAGTGCAAAGGATCATGGGACTAGGTTAGCGGTACCTGTCCTAGTTTAAGTGTGTAAATTATGTTCTGTTAGTGTTTTCATTACCTAGGTTTTAGTCTTGATTTAGTGTTCATGTTTATTTACATTTGTTGGGTTACCATGACTGAGACACTGGGGAAGATTGATGACCTCTGTGTATTGAGTGTTTGTAGAAGATAAATAAACTTATGTAGATTTCAATAACTGACTGACTTCTTCCACGTGGCTCGCTACAGTATATAAAACATTAAAACATAATTCTAGCCTTTCTACCATATGATTATAACTTTGACTAAGTTTATATGTAGAGGAATAAAATGTTTGTTGTTGCATGCTTTACAAAATTTACTAAAAGCAGCTTGTATACACGTTACATTACACATTATGGTTACATGTCAGATTGTAACAAGGTGGGAATAATCTTACTGGCAAACATAACCTTGAAGCTGCAATGGTTTTTGATAAGATTCATTTTGCCATTTCATGTCCAAAATCACAAGTGAGTTTGTGAGAGCAGCAGAGATAAATGAAACTGTAGAGATGCTTGCTGAGACAATTTATTTTGTTTTTGCTTTACTGTAGAAACTTTACAGTTTTTGTGCCACAACTGCAACTGAAAGAAGTGTGGTTAAGTGTGTACATCCTTGTTTCTTCTTCAACATGGCCCACAGCTGATCTCACATTATCTCTTTGATATATCAGAGGGATTCTGAAGGGTCTCTTTGGATTGGGTTTTAGGAGGGGAGCATCGCCATGATACATCGGCAAGAATGTATGAAGGAAAACAGGTGTTTCAGTTGAAGCCATTTATTTACTCTGCACACATTCAAGGCGAAAGCAGAGGAGGCTTGACAGTTATGTTTTTTTTCTATAAATGATAAACGGAAAAGACACAAATTACAATACAGTTCAACAAACTTAACGATTAGATACCTGCCCGGGGTGAGGGGTAGGCTTACACCTGCTTAAATTGTAAGTACTATATAACAGAAACATTAAAAAGGTGCTGTTGGTAGGATTTCCACAGGCTGTGAGGATTTTAGGACTGTGCCCCCTCCCACTGCCATGCAGCTACATGACTGAACTGCACTTTATTTGGACTTAACACATGACTGCATTGCACCTGCACTTTACATACTGTGCTGCTATTCTGCACAAGCTGCTACTCTCCACTGCACTTTAATACTCCATGCCCAAGCTCCTCCTTTGTCTATATGCTGGATTTGTGTTACTTATTTACTTGTTTTACACTAACACTAGCTGGGAAACAATTTCATTTTTGTATGTACAGAAGTACACATGATAATGACAAAGTAAATCTTGAATCCAGGACTTAGCAAAAAAAAAAAAGTAACCCGAGGGAGAATGAATGTGTGTGCATGAGCAGTGATTGACAGTTAGACACCCCCCCAGCACTGATTGGTGCATCTGAACAGGGAGCGGTGGATTTTTGCAAATCACATTACAGGCTTTAGGTGGTGCCAGAGGAGCTGGATTTATTTATTTATTTTTATTACCCACTTCATGTAGTTCTACTGGAAAATAGGGTCAGTTTCAGCAAATATGACTTAAGTCTTACCTATTGCACCTTTAAATTGACAATTACATAAGAAAATTTAACTTAATCAGGTTATAAAGGATACTGGCATTTCTTAAAGGCTACAATTAAGAAATCATGTGCAGTGCACACTTATTACGCAAAAACTATTATTCCTTTAGTGTCAAAACAAACATGCAAGATCACACCCAAACACCACACACACACACACACACACACACACACACACACACACACACACACACACACACACACACACACACACACACACACACACAGGTCAAGCATTAAATCACATCCACTTGCAAGTAACCATTGTAGTAACATAACATATGAGGAAGGCAGTAAACTCACTTTTTCACACACATAGGGTCCATAGGGTTTTCATCTGAATCGTGAGGACAGAGAGCCCTCACATGCTGTCTCATGTTGCTGCCAACCAGGACAAAGGAAATGGGTGGGACTTATAGAGTAGGCCATGATTAGTTGTGAGTGAAGTCAGGTGAGTTTGGACCATGATTGGGAATGAATGAAGTCAGCTGAGAATGGTTGAATCCATGCCATGAAAGTAGACCACTGAATAGTATTGCTCTATTCTACAGTGAGAAAATAATTTTTAACTTCTGTCTGAAGGAAAGGTTTCTGTGATTTAGTAAAAAATGTCTAAAGTCCAAATGCTGAGAGCGTTGGTGGAGCAGCGACTAACTGCGGCTGCTGAAGAGATATTTGGGCTGTTTGAAAGAACGATAGCAGAGTACGAGGAGGAACTTGAGTTCAGTTTAAAAGAGAATCACCGACAACAGAAACTACTGGACGCTGTTTTAAACCCTGAAGTCCGGTTACACAGAACAGGTTGGTACAGCTTCATTATTATTATACAGCTAATCTGCTGGGAAACCAGTGGAGGAGGAAGTATTCACAACCGGTACTGAAGTAAATGTACAAACGAAACTGTTACAAGTAAAGTTTCTGTTTAAAATGTTACTTCAGTAAAGGTATGTAGGCCTATGTATGTTCAGGAAAATGTAGTTAAGCTGTTAAAGCTTTAAATATGGCCCCTGTGACAAACGTTCTTTGGTTTCAGCTCATCCCTCTATCCGTGAATCTCCTCCTATCCTTGACGTTCCACTTCCGGGATTGCTCCGTTGCCGTCAGAAAATCCGCCAGATTTCACTCATTTAGGCCGGATATTCATTACTTTACTCTTTTGTATTGGCATTCTATGTGGAGGACTATGGGTAACTGCTCCTCAGATCTCTGCAGGGTAAATCCAGACAGCTAGCTAGACTATCTGTCCAGTCTGAGTTTTCTGTTGCACGACTAAAACTAATTCTTCACCAATTTTTCACCAAAACAAGTTCCTTCTCGACAGCGGCACCGTGGCTTTACTCTGGCGCTTAGCACCGCCCAAGACGATTGTGATTGGTTTGAAGAAATGCCAATAAACCAAAGTCTTCCTCCCATCCCCAAATACTATGTGGACTAGTCAGACCCTCCTCCAGCGCGCCTCGGAGGAGGGTCTGGCAAAGCTATACGAAGTCATAACAGACAGTTTAATATCTTTGGTTATAATAACTCTTTGGTTCGTTGTTTACACTTTGGCTCGTCTTTTTTAGCTCACTTCTGTCGTCGGCTTGATATCCACAGTTTTGGTTTTCTCTGAGACTAACTGTCAAATATCATCTCCTCACCCCAAAAACACATGGACTTTTTAGTAATGTTAAAGAAACGGTCACTTAAAGGTGCAGTAGGTAAGACTTATAAAATTAACTTTGTCATATTTGCTGAAGCTGACTATGTTTGAGTATATGTACATGAAGCAAGTAATAAAAAAAAAAAAAAAAGAAATCTGGCTCCTCTGGCACCACTTCCAGCCTGTAGTGTGATTTGTAAAAATCCACCGCTCCCTGTCTAGATCCTCCAATCAGGGCCAGGGGGGGTGTCTAACTGCATGTCAATCACTGCTCATGCACACGTATTCATTCTCCCTTGTGGGGGGAGGGGCTTAGGAGACCGTTTTGGGCTTAAGCAGAAAGGAGGGGGGACCGAGAAGTTGTTGATGTTCAAATTATTTGGCTAAGTCCTGGATCTTCCCAATCCTACCTACAGCACCTTTTAAAGTTAAACTTTATTTTCTGTAAATGCATAACCCAGAAATTAACATAAAACATAATATATAAAACATACTACAGATTATGTAAGAAGATCTTGTCAATGTTAAATTACAGTTTTCTCTGTGTGCATGTATTTGATTCTTCTCCTCAGACGTCCAGCAGCTGTCGGTGGTTAAAGCAGAGGTTCCCCCTGAGCAGCAGGAGTGGAGCTCCAGTCTGGACCAGGAGGACCCAGAGCCCCCCCCCACACATTAAAGAGGAACAGGAGGAACTCTGGACCAGTCAGGAGGGAGAGCAGCTTCAAGGGCTGGAGGAGGCTGATATCAAGTTCCCGTTCACTCCTGTCCCTGTGAAGAGTGAAGAAGATGATGAAGAGAAAGTTCAGTCCTCACAGCTTCATGAAAGCCAAACTGAGGAGAACCGAGAGGCAGAGAGAACAGAAGCTGATGGAGAGGACTGTGGAGGACCAGAACCAGCCAGGAACTCAGATCCAGATAGTCCTTTACAACCAGCTACTCATGACAAGACTTCAGACTCCTCTGAATGTGAGACTGATGACAGTGCAGACTGGGAGGAGACTAGGGAACCTCAGTCAGGTTTAAACCCTCTGCAAAACAACAAGGAACCAGTAAGTGATGTGGAATGTAACACTGGAAACACATCAGTTAGCTCCTCTGAATGTGCTGGAAGCTTTGGCCACAAGAAACCTCTGCAGAAACACTCTGGAGTCCAAACAGGAGGGAAAACGTTTAGTTGCTCAGTTTGTGGTAAAAGATACCTTTGGAAGAAGACCTTAATGAGTCACATGAGAGTTCATTCAGAAGAAAAACGTTTCACCTGCTCAGTTTGTAAAGCAAGTTTCTGTAGGCCTAGTGATTTGGTTAGACACATGAGAATCCACACAGGGAAGAAACCATTAAGTTGTTCAGTTTGTAGTAGAAGTTTCCTTCTGATGGAGGCCTTAACGGCTCACATGAGACTTAATTCACATGTAAAAGGTTTCACCTGCTCAGTTTGTGAAGCAAGTTTCTCTTTCAGTAGCAATTTGGATAGACACATGACAATCCACATGGGAGAAATGATTTAGTTGCTCAGCTTGTGGTAAAAGATACCTTCTGATTAAGACCTTCGTGACTCACATGAGACTTCATTCAGAAGAAAATGTTTCCACCTGCTCAGTGTGTAAAGCAAGTTTCTGTAAGCCTGGCAATTTGGTTAAACACATGAGAACCCACACAGGGGAAAAAACATTTAGTTGTTCAGTTTGTGATGGAAGATTCTCTCGGCTCAGTCATGTCAAGTCACAAGTGGGTTGATGACCGGAGCAGAAATAAAAGCTGCAAAGATGCTCGCTGAGACAATTAGTCAAGTACTGAGTTCAAGTCTTTGTTCAACACTAATCAGCTATAAACTGGCAGACTTAACCCTTGTGTGGTCCTCCGGGTCCCAGTGACCCAAAGGACCACACAAGGATTATGTACTTCCGTTTACTTTGTTGAGAATTGCTCTCTAAACAAGGGTTAATACAGCACCTTAGTTCTTGTTTGTACAGCATTTTGGTCAGCAGGTTTAGAGAGCAATTCTCAACAAAGTAAACGGAAGTACATAATCCTTGTGTTGTCCTTCGGGTCACTGGGACCCGAAGGACAACACAAGGGTTAAGGCTGCTATAGACGTCAAAATAAGCTAATACACAATCATTGTAATTCATTTTTTATTGGTCTTTGTTTTCTAGCATTCAGTTCTATGGTATCAGCAGTTAGGAAACTCAAGCAAACTCAAGTATTCAACCTTGTTAATATTCATCAATGTTTTCTCAACAGTTTAAAGCTTTAGTGCGTACATTTTTGATATTAATGATTAAGCCATTGCCAAGTAAGTCATTACTTAAAATTCCTCATGGGGTAGACAGAAACGACGCACTATAGTTTTAACCCTTGTGTTGACTTTGGGTCAAATTGACAAATTAACAATTTAAAACATTGGAAAAAGCAAGGTTGACGGGAAGATGACACAAGGGTTAAAGTCCTTACATCCTTGTTTTTGCTTTACTGTAGAAACTGTTTTTGTGCTATAACTGAAGTGTAACTGTAACTGGAAAAGAAGTGTTCATCTTTGTTTCTTCTTCAGCATGGCCCGCACCTGATCTCATCTCTTCGATATATATGAGTGATTCTGTTTCTACGTGCACCTCCATGGAAGGAGAATCTGGCACGTTCACTCATTTCAGTAAAGATTTCAGTTCCAGTTTGTTCTGATGTGCAGGAGCTTTGTTTCAGGATGTGAATGTTTTCCTGTTTTTGTTTACAGAGTTTCTCTGTTTTAATCTATATTTACTAGAACAAATATAACAACTGCTCAAGTAATCTGATCAATTTCTGTTAAACAAAGGATAACAAACAGTTGTAAAGCTCAGCCAACTGTAGTTAAAGGTTGTACTTCAATATTTGCCACAGTTTTAGTAACTAAGCACTGTGCTTAGGAATTTTAACAAATATTTTGAATAAATCAAAATTAAACTTTACATTTTCTTTTACATCTGTTTCCCTAAAAAAAGTGGTGGTTAGTAATGAGTTACATTTACATTTGTCTGTCATCTCAGTTATAATAACTTTGCATTCTCCAAGTTAATATCTGAGATCTTTGAACAAGGTGACGTCACTTAAAGAGAAACAAACAAACAAACAAACAAACAAACCATTTATCTAAATCACTTTATGTGAATTGAAGGATGAGGAGATGGTCATCCCGTATTCTTTTTCTCTTTAAAGGTTTTTGTTTGTTTAGTGGCCTTGACCAACTGCCACTTTGCTTGTTTGAAAGCCATGATTTCTCTCTCTCATGGGTGGGCCAAATTCTCTGGGTGGGCAAATCAGAGAAAGGGGAGGTAATCTTGCTCCTTATGACCTCATAAGGAGAAGATTCCTGATTGGTACATCTGAGCTTTCATTTTCTCAAAGGCAGAGCAGGATACCCAGGGCTCGGTTTACACCTATCACCATTTCTAGCCACTGGGGGACCATAGGCAGGCTGGGGGAACTCAAATTAATGTTAAAAAACCTCATAAAGTGAAATTTTCATGCCATGGGACCTTTTAATAGTTGGGTTAATCACAATACCGTTGTGTTGTTTGAATTACATTAACATATCTCCTTGTGTGACTAAAGTCATCCTTCACAACAGTTCAGCCAAGGACCGAGGAGTCGAGGAGCTATCAAATACAGATGTGCTCAAATTTGTTGGTACCCTTACAGCTCATTGAAATAATGCTTCATTCCTCCTGAAAAGTGATGAAATTGAAAGCTATTTTATCATGTATACTTACATGCCTTTGTTATGCCATAGAATAAAGCAAAGAAGCTGTAAAAAGAGAATGAATTATTGCTTATTCTACAAAGATATTCTAAAATGGCCTTGACACATTTGTTGGTACCCCTTAGAAAAGGAGCAGCTGCTTTGCTTCGCCTGGCACAGGGTGCCTTGAATCTGTGCAGGGCACAATGAAATCTCAAGACTATCAAGGCATTCTGGAGCGAAACGTACTGCCCAGTGTCAGAAAGCTCGGTCTCAGTCGCAGGTCATGGGTCAAACCTGAGACAGCTGGAGCAGTTTGCTCAGGAAGATTGGGCCAAACTACCTGTTAACAGGTGCAGAAATCTCATTGAGAGCTACAGAAAATGTTTAATTGCAGTGATTGCCTCTAAAAATATATTAGGTTAGCGGTCCCATCATTTTTGTCCATGCCATTTTCATTTGTTTTCTTATTTATAATATTATGTTGAATAAAAAATCAAAAGCAAAGTCTGATTTCTATTAAATATATAATAAACAATGGTGGATGCCAATCACTTTTGTCAGTTTCAAGTTATTTCAGAGAAAATTGTGCATTCTTCATTTTTTGTGGAGGGGTACCAACAAATTTGAGCACGTCTGTAAGGGGGATAAGATTCAGCCAATGATGTCAGTGTATAAGTGCACCATCATTAGGATGGAGATCAAGGTCTGTTTTTGTCACTGCCGCCTGCTCTTGTCCACTTTACAGGCGATGCACAGCTCATCTCGAACCAGCCTAGTGTCTTTGGCAGGTTGAACTTCTTCAGCTGCCGGAGGAAGTACACCCTTCATTGGGCTTTTTCCCACTTGAGGTCCTGGGAAATGATGGAGCCCAGGAAGCGACTGATGGGGGCAGGTGGGGCTGCATGCTTCCTAAAATCCGCCACCTCCACTGTCTTCAGAGCGTTCAGCCATAAATTATATTAGTCTGCTTATGACAGGGTCAACTTAAACTGTCCATTGAAGACACAGCAAGACGTTTTTACAAACAATTCATAAAGTAATACTATAAAATAACCTACTTGTACTTCCCTTTTTAAGCATTAGAACTTTTATTTTGAAGGTTAACCACCAAGTTGCAGCAGAACCGGATGTTACTCTTTGAGCAATACGGTGTCTAACGTGAGTAGAAACAGCGGAGTCGGTTTGTTGTGCTGAGGAAGTGTGTGTGAGCTCCAACAGCACTGATCCATCAGAGCCTCTGTATGTCCGGATAAAGCTGTCTGAATCTGAATGGACTTTGTGCTGCTCACCTTCTTCCTGAATGTTTTACCTCTGACTCATCTCCCGGTAGCTACAAAGCTATCGACGCTAGCTTAGCATGCTAGCTGGTTAGCAACACAGTTTGAAGGAGAGCAAACGGTGTTTTTGACGGAGTTTTTTCGGAGGAAAAGTTTCTGTCATTGTGTGAAAATGTGTAAAGTCCAAATGCTGAGAGCGTTGGTGGAGCAGCGACTAACTGCGGCTGCTGAAGAGATATTTGGGCTGTTTGAAAGAACGATAGCAGAGTACGAGGAGGAACTTTGTCGTTCAAAAGAGAAGAACGAGCGACAACAGAAACTACTGGACGCTGTTTTCAACCCTCAGTTTTGGTTACACAGAGCAGGTTTGTTACCTTTACTTCTTCTCTCTGTTCACACTCTGGTTATACTGACATCAGACCCATATGGGTCAACTGTCAGGGCCCCTGTCATTCTGGTTAATCAAACCATGTTCTCAAATTACAAGTAAGTAGCCTACGTAAAACTAGCTAAAGTGCAGACAGGTCAGCCAAAAGCCAGTTCAGGGCTCCAGACTAACTTTGTTTTACTAGGAGCACTACAGCCACTAACTGAACATTTCAGGTGCAGAAAATGTAGGGACGCACACCATAATTGACACAAGCTCTATTTGTTTTGATGAGGTAAATAGTTATATATTTGATCAGCAACTGTGCCAACGTGCCATTTACTTATGGCCAGACAAGGCAGCCTATATGTATTTTATATTTTTATAGAAGGAGCAGTCACATTTCTAGCTCTCTCACCCAAGTGAGGGAGCAAATGCACGGGCAATTCAAGGGTACTTTAGATTTTTTTTTCAACCTGGACCCTATTTCCTTATGTTTTTGTGTGTAACTGACTGATGGGCACCACAATCTATGAAATTGGTCCAGTATTAAGTGTGCACGCTGTAACCGGCACCCACAGACTGGGCTGCAATGTAACCCTATGGGGCAAAGGTTTTGCCATTGACAGACTCAGATTATTATTCTAAGTGTCTGACAACATTATGGAAATGATCCCTACACTGATAGACCTTTTTAAAAACATTTTTCAAGACCTTTATGTTTAAACAGAAACAGCTCTGAGGTCGCTATCACTAAACCCACCAGACTCCATTTAAAAAAAAACAATACTTTTAGCGTGTATGGAGGCAGCATATTTTCACATGTAAATCTGTAAACTGTGTTTATTTCAACCAAAACTAGAGTTGTGATGTTTGGAAAAGTGGAAAGACGACCCAAAACGGCTTTTCATAGTTTTATTTTGTTTCTGTCGACCGTGAATGAAGTGTATTTTACGATGCTAATATTATTGTTTATTCACATGGAGTCTGGTGGGTTTAGTGAACACAATTTCGTTCGATGTTTTTATGAATAAAAAAAGGATCTTACTCTTTAACAGAAAGGTTGACCTCCTTAGAAATCCTTTCCATAATGTTGTCAGACACTTAGAATATTAAACAGAGACGGTCAGCGGCAAAACGAGCAACATGTGTTTATTTGAACATAAATACAAGCTCCACAGTTGCCCTATTAACTTACATTGCAGCTTGTTTCACCGCTGCCGACTGCAGCTTGTTTCTTTCTTGAAGCGGATCTATTATATAGATGGAGATATATAGATGGTTTTATTTCAGTTAGCCTAATAGCTGGTTTGATTTGCATTCAGAGATTATTTAATGGAAAGTACCCCATGCCAATCTCTATGTATGGTGAAGGGTATGTGATGATGTGGGGCTATTTTAATTCCAAAGGCCAAGGGAACTTTATCAGGATGCATAGTATCCTGGATCCATGAAATAACTGTCCTCTATGAGAATTTAACATAGGGGTGTACTTAGTTATGCCCCCTGTATTTTAAGGATGAACATTTATTTATTTACGATACATTACTCATTCACAAAGAAAATTGGTGTCGTTAAAGGTTGGATTTTTCCAAATTTTTTTAATTAAGGCATTAAGATAAATTTCCAAAAGATGATTTTTTTTGTATTCCTCTTTTTGTCAACTTTAGCATGGGTTCATAAACTTATGAATGCCACTGTACTTTTTCGGAGATGAAAATTGTTCCTATTAACTTTGATGAAGTGAAACCCAGTGACACGGTCAAAGTTTAAAACATGTACAGCACCCAAAAACAAGGTCAGGTCTATTTTAACGTACCCAGTGCCATGGTTAGCATCATTAAGCGTGCATTCACATTTCCTGTGGGGGGGAAAAAAACGCGTAGCCTATCATGTAAGCGGAGATCAGACTTGTCTGTCCATTGAGGCAGTGTGAGAACAGGAAACATCACTGCCTCTATCGCTGCCACAAGAAAGTTTTTAAACACTATTAGGGTAAAAAACAAACTCAAGCACTGAACTGCTGAGGAGTTTGTGTGGAAGCTGACTGTTTGCCAAACAACGAAGCATAGCCCGTCCTTCTCTTTCTTTCTCTATGAAATGAAGCTGCATTGTGCAGTCTAGTATAAACACAGCCTAAGCCTCTGTCCTGATTGACAGGTGGCTGTATAGCCAGGCCCTAAATCATCCCCTGCTTTATCGCCTATTTCTAAATAAATGGGACCATAATTTACTAAATTAACATCATACTGCTGTATAGAAGAAGACTTGAAACTAGCAATTGAGACCATAAACTCATTATGAAAAGGTTGTAAATTAAGTGAGTAGTACTCTTATAGATCAGACTTATTTTTGGAGCCAGTGGAATCGCTGCCTGCTGAAAATTAGACAGAATGCAGCTTTAATGAGCTTCAGCATTGGCTTCACTTTTTAGCCCCCTCGAAGCTCCATTCATTATTTTTACAGTCTATGTTCTCAAGAAAAAGAGAACAAATGTTCTGTTCTTTTCTACAATAACAGTGGTATCCTATTTCTTTTGTTGTCTGTCCCTCCAGTGCTCCCACAGCAGCATGTCTGTAACGAGGAGGAGGTTCTCTCTGATCAGCAGCTCTGTATTCAGGAGAGGAACTCCAGTCTGGACCAAGAGGACCCAGAGCCTCCACAGATTAAAGAGGAACAGGAGGAACTGTGCACCAGTCGGGAGGGGAAACTGCTTGTACTGAAGCAGGAGATGGATACCTTTCGTCACAGTAACAACGTAAACCACACTAACATGTCAGAGATTCACTGCAATACTCAAACAGGTATGCGTTTTTATGTGAGATGTGGGAAAGAGTTTAAGTATAATTCAGCTTTGAAGAAACACCTGAGAATCCACATAGGTGAGAAGTCATATTCTTGCAAAACATGGGAAAAAATTCAGACAAAATAGTGGCTTGTTGGTTCAATTGAGAACTCACACAGGTGAGAAGGTGTATATTTGCAAGAACTTTTATACTTTGATATATTCTGTGCTATACACTTCTCTACACCCTTCTGTTCTGGTAATTGTCTAGAAACCCCCTGTATAATGTTAATATATCTAGGAAAGCCATACATCTCATAAATGTGTGGTCTCTGGTTTGTTTCACCTGTGTGTAAACGCAGACATCCGGTAGCTACCGTTCATCAGCATGTACGGCTTATGGTCTATTTTAAAATAAATGGGACCATAATTTACAAAGTGATCATCATGCTGCTGTATAGAAGAAGACTTGAAACTAGCGATTGAGACCATAAACTCATTACGAAAAGGTTGTAAATGAAGTGAGTAGTAGGGTCATTTTCTCTTATACTCTTTTAGATCAGACTTATGTTTGGAGCCAGTAGACTACTACTTTAATGCAGTTAACCTAAATGTAAAAAAATGATTAGTGGGAATGCTGTTCTACAGCATTCCAACTGTTGTTGTTCGTGTCGGCCATTATCTTTATTTTGTTTTAATTTTAACTTTATTCCGTACGTTTTTTGGCTCTGCATAACTTCTGCATACTTTCAGCTATTAAAACCATTCAACTTTTCAAATGTTCAGCTCTTTCAGCTAATGATGGTACTTCTTCAACTTTTTTTCTACTATTTATACTTTTTAAAATTTTAAGCTTTTTAACACTTTTTTTTAACAATGAGAGCTTGCTTCAAATCCTTCACATCTTCTTCCGCTCCCAAAATTTTCAGCTCCTTCATACTTTCACCTACAGATGCCAAACAAACTTTAAAATGTTCACAAAATATTCAGCTATCAAGATATGGCTTTTCGGTTTTGGTTTTTTATGGTTTTTGTGAAAAAGCTGTTTAAGTTTAGTGATCTTTTCAGGATTTTTTATCGATTAAACAGAGTGTGTATGTGGCTGGTTAAAGTGATGATGTCATCGCTCAGAGGGTGAAGCTTCAAAAAAAATAATCTTTGTCCCTTCTCTATAAATTGCTCTCACGCCCACAATATCTACTTGTCATACACAATTTATACATCAAAACGTAGCTATTTTTGTCTAGTTTCAGCCAAAGTGCTCAGTTTTGTGATACATCTTACACTTTTGGCTCAGCAAGCTTCCAAATGACGAGAGTTTGAAATCTTCCTCCATTGGCTCCCATATTAAAAATCCTCCACAATTCCTAGCGAAACGCACAGCGAACCACTTTTTTAAAATCGCTGATATGCCCACATTCTTAAGTTTATTCACATAAATTGTATACCGATACGTTCACGAAGGCCATGTGTCTCTAACGTTGAAGTCGCTGTTTCGATAGCATGTACTGTTGTGGATTTATTAAGGCTTGTTTGAAGGGTTCTCTCACACTGTCTCTCACTCATTAGGTGGGGTGATCAATGACCACAGAGAGGCTTTATAAGAACTGAAGTAACCTAGACTGTGTCCTGAAGATAGTACAGTGGTTATGGAGTGTGGCTTTGGTGTGGGAGGCCCGGGTTCAACTCTCACTGTGGTACATCATTTAATTGAGTTATTTATGTTTTATTTTGGCTTTGAATGAAAGTGTTCTTTTTCCTTTTTCCTCTTATCTCTTTTTTTCCTTAAACAAACACACACACACGCACACAATCGAACACTCACACACACACAGACCTGCGCACAATTGCACATGCACAGACACATACACACGCACATAGACACACATACACACACAGACAAACATACACACACATAGACACACACACAGACATACACACACACACTGACACATAGACAAACACACACGCGCACACACACACACGCAAACACACAGACACAAATCCAAACACACATTCAAACGCGCGTGCACACACACACACACACACACACACAGACCCACACACACAGAGACACAAACACACACACACACACACACAAACACACACACACAAATCCAAACACACATTCAAACGCGCGTGCACACACACACAGACACACACATGCAAACACACACACAGACACACAGATACATAAACACAGACACACACGCACGCACACACACACACACACGATGGCTCGTCCCACACACCAGCGGAGAAGTATAACCATCAGCCACTTGTATGCTCCGGAGAAAGCTCTGCGTGGAGCCTCCGCAGGACCAAGAACAACTTAGATTCTAAAGAAGCTGGATGCAGCAAACAACCACCGCTGGCTAAACTATTTAAACATGCTGGGTTGGTTCAGGACACCCCCGTCTGTCACTAGCAATTTTCTTTCCAACCAATCTGTAGTCTGCAGGTTTTTACGTCACCTTTTAGTATCACCTCAGCTCACTTGGAACCTCGACTGAGGTGGTACTAAATAAAGTACCTGTTAGCAGGTACCAGGGACTTTTTTTTGTAATGGAAAACCAAAAAAGGCGAGTAGAGTCGCTACAATGTAATGGAAAAGCGCCATATGTCTGTTAATAATAAAAAGTATTTCTTCTTTCAGCCTTTTCAGGCAATTCATTTCAACAGTATTACAGTTCAGGTTATAGCTTTTCTAATGAAGTATTTTAGCTCTTCCTTTAGGTAATGCAGTTTAGCTTCCAACTGAACATTTTCCAGATGTTTCAGCAGTTCAGTGCAATGCGTTTGAGCTTTAAAATTTTTCATACAATTTGTTTAATATTTCTGCATATGTGAGTCATTATCAGTTAGAAAATATACTCAGACCTCACAATGTTCTACATCTTTTGTCTTATTCAACATTTAAAGCCAACATTTCAGTTTAGCGTCAACTTTTAACTTTTTAATGAAATTCATACTTATTAAAACGATTTCCACTTTTTCAACTATTCTCACTACTTCAACTTCTTCTTACGGATTTAAGCTATTCAACCAGTTTAGCTTTAACAATTCAGCTATTCAGCATTCCCACGCATTTTCTGCAGGAAATGCATTTTCTAGTTATGGTTAAGACTTATGTAATAATTGCTACAGTCCTAACTATGATTGTATGTAGTTTTATGTTGCAGCCTGTATGTCCAAGACAAATTTCCCTCGGGACAAATAAAGTAATCTTTATCTTAAAGTTTAACTTCATTTCCCTTATGTAAATATGGTTAGGGGTTAGGGTTAAATGCATAACCCAGAAATGAACATAAAACATAATTAATATATAAAACATACTACAAATTATGTAAAAAGTGAAATTACAGTTTTCTAACAGTTTTCTCTGTGTGCATGTATTTGATTCTTCTCCTCAGACGTCCAGCAGCTGTCGGTGGTGAAAGCAGAGGTTCCCCCTGAGCAGCAGGAGTGGAGCTCCAGTCTGGACCAGGAGGACCCAGAGCCCCCCCCACACATTAAAGAGGAACAGGAGGAATTCTGGACTAGTCAGGAGGGAGAGCAGCTTCAACGGCTGGAGGAGGCTGATATCAAGTTCCTGTTCACTTCTGTCCCTGTGAAGAGTGAAGAAGATGATGAAGAGAAAGCTCAGTCCTCACAGCTTCATGAAAGCCAAACTGAGGAGAACAGAGAGGCAGAGAGAGCAGAAGCTGATGGAGAGGACTGTGGAGGACCAGAACCAGCCAGGAACTCAGATCCAGATAGTCCTTTACAACCAGCTACTCATGACAAGACTTCAGACTCCTCTGAACCTGAAGCTGAGACTAATGCCAGTGCAGACTGGGAGGAGACTAGGGAACCTCAGTCAGGTTTAAACCCTCTGCAAAACAATGAAGTTGCTGTAAGTGATGTGGAATGTAATACTGGAAACACATCAGTTAGCTCCTCTGAATGTGCTGGAAGCTTTGGCCACAATAAACATCTGCAGAACCACTCTGGAGTCCAAACAGGAGGGAAACCATTTTGTTGCTCAGTTTGTGGTAAAAGATACCTTTGGAAGAAGACCTTAATGAGTCACATGAGAGTTCATTCAGAAGAAAAACGTTTCACCTGCTCAGTTTGCAAAGCTAATTTTTCTTTCAGTAGTGATTTGGTTAGACACCTGAGAATCCACACAGGGGAAAAACCATTTAGTTGTTCCGTTTGTGGTAAAACCTTTACACTAAAGCAAACTCTGAGAGAACACTTGGCTGTCCATACGGGGGAAAAACCATTTAGTTGTTCAGTTTGTGATAGAAGATTTGCACGAAAGCAACATTTGAAACGACACTTGCCCCTCCACACAAGTGCTGAATCTGAGTTCCCTTGAATTGCATCCCTGTTTTCATTCACTTTCCTCCCTTCCTCCCGGCTTAGTCCGTCCCACCAAGGAAGCATCCTTTCCTCTGAAGCATCATATAACTTTGGCTGCTCTCGTGTATCCTCGCTCATAGCTCCTCATAGGTCCCTCCTCCATCCTAGCTTCTCGGGGCAGGAATAACAGCTTTGAGGCGGCCTTCATGAAGGAGAGCCAGAACAATTCCAGTTAAACGAAGGACCGAGGAGCAATCAAATAAGGGAACTGTTGTTGCTCAGTTGGTAGGAAAAGATTCTTTCTCAAGAAGACCTTAACAACTCTCATGAGACTTCATTCAGAAGAAAAAAAACGTTTAACCTGCTCAAACAATATTCAGTACCAGTAGCGATTTGATTAGACACATGAGAATCCACACGAGAAAAAAAAAAACATTAAGTTGCTCAGTTTGTAGTTCAAAATTCACACAGTTCTATTGTGTGAAAAATCACGTGTTATTGAGAGCAGTACAAATAAATTAAGCTGCAGAGATGCTTGCTGAGCCAATTTCTTTTGCAGCAGGATTAATGTTCTGAGGGCAGGACTTGGTTCAACACTGATCAGCTAAAAACTGTCAGACTTCAGGCTGATACAGACTCATAGATAAGCTTTTTCAGCCAAACTGGAGCTACGCAATCAGTGTAATAATATTGACTGTTGATTTGTGTCTATCCCACTCTCTACTTTATTCCCTTATATTGTCCATATTTAATGCTGGTCTCTAGACTTTAATTGAATTTATAGTATCAAATCATAACAAGAGTTATCTCAAGACACTTTACAGATAGAGTAGGTCTAGACCACACTCTATAATTTACAAAGACCCAACAATTCCAATAAGAGCAAGCATTTAGTGTGACAGTGGCGAGGAAAAACTCCCTTTTAGGAAGAAACCTCGGCAGACCCAGACTGTTGGTAGGCGGTGTCTGACGGTGCCAGTTGGGGGTGTGATGAACAATGGCAATAATAGTCACAATAAAGATAGTGGAACAGAGACTAGAAATAGTAGTCGTAGCCTGCCTCCCTCTATTTTTATTATATTATTGATTGTAGGGTAAATGAGTCTGAGTTTTAAGTTTACTCTTAAATGTGGTGACTTTATCCTTGCACTATTGGACTTATTTGCACTACCACCATGACACACACTCTCATAGAGCACCTTACCATGCAGACTGAATCACAGGGTCAGTCCCTGCCCTGTCACTGCAAGCGTCTCATGCTTATGCATCCCTTAGTACATTAATGTGGAATTTTTACTTAGTATCTTTTCTTTTATTGTCCATATTAATCATGTGGATTTGTTATTTTATCATCCTGTTTATGATATATGTGTATGTTGTGTGTGATGTCTTTAAGCTACTGGGACCTTGAATTTCCCTTTGGGGATCAATAAATTATCTGTCCATCTATCTATCTATCAATAATAGAGAGTTGTACAGGCAGCTGCAAGCTTGAAACAAATATAGGGAGAGGGAAAGAATGGCACCTGCGTTTATAACAGCTATAACACCTCTCGCAGTTAAACTCGGCTCTCCAAGTTGATTTCTGCTCGCCCGAATGAAACTGCCTTTTCACATTTTGGGGGACTGGCCCTCTTATGATTGGTCACTTTCAAGCAGATCTCACCCTCAGGGAGCTCATTAGTCTACCTTGATTGACGGCTATTGTTCAGGAAGCTCAGAGTTGGTTTAACTTGTCTTTACTAACGATGTAGTGCAAGATAGCATCGTAAATAAAGGACTGTGTGTCTCACACTGTGCCTTTTGGTATTACATGTATTTATTAATTAAACATGTTTTTAAATTGTCTTAAAGTATTAAATGTCCCCTATTAGGGCTCGACAGTAACGGTTGTCCTTGGCAATCAGATTGAGTCAATTGGCAACCGTTTCTTGGCCTCTGGTTATAAAAATATATATATATTGACCAGCTGGTGGCCAAAGGGGGCCTTTGGCCACCAGCTGGTCAATATATATATATTTTTTAATATATAAAAATAAATCAAAACTTACAAAACTGGAAAATCCATTTCAAAAGACGCCAATATTCTATTTGGTTGTCTCCGTAAAGTTTAAACACCACGTTCGTGTGCAGCACAACATTTCAGCTGTTGTGTTAAGTGAAAATGCTGACAGCTAAACAGTGTTAAGTGTGTATGTATTTCACTGTAGAGGCTTCCAACAGCGGGACGTACAACAGTCTGCAGCTAAAGCTTTGAGCTAAAAAACACAAACTAGTGCTATGGCCACTGCTGTTGTCGGAGAAACAACACAGACGGGAATAAAGGTTGCGTTTACTTAAAACTGGTGAACCTCGTGGTGCATTCAAAGTTATTGTAAAATACCATTTTCTCATCTGTTTTTGGCATTTAAAAGCAATTTACTGGTGAAAGAAGTAATTATTGTTAAAAGTTATTCTCACTTTTTAAATAATCATTTAAACTTTTTTGGGCTGATCTGAAAATTTATCCGATCCGTGACTCAAAAGCGGGATCCGATCCAGGAGTTTCGTGAGCCGTTGCACCCCTATTTGAGAGGGATGGGAAATTATATTGCAAGCCATTGTCTCATTGTTTTATTATTAAAATGTGTGGTAAAGTTACATAAGAAATTAATTGCTCCAAATATAGGCAGTTTAAAACATGGCAACCATATTGTCAATTTCGGCAACCAAAAGCTGATGCCTGGTTGCCAAGCCAGCAACCACTTTAAAAAGTTAGAGTTGAGCCCTGGCCTATACAGCTCTGTAGTTTGAGCCGAATTATCAGCAGTCGTGAAACTGGAGCAAAATATTTAACCTTCTTTCAGCAACGTGTGGTCTAGTTTAAAGTCCTTACTAGGCTAAAACCACGTTGCCAGAAAAAAACCAAAACATACCCAACCCCAGTACTTCCTTGTTTTTGCCTTACTGTAGAAATTGTGCTTTTGTGCCATAACTGAAGTATGACTGCATCTGAAAAAGAAGTGTGGTTAAGTGTGAAATTACTGTCTATGGAGCTAGCTAGCTGACATGTGCGAGTGCAATCAAAGATGGTACAGAAGAAGAAGAAAAGAGGTCTCACTCTGTAGCTAAAACAGAGACCAGGTGAAAAGAGGATCTGCAGCAGTGAGAGAGAGCTGTGCAGTACAACAAAAATTAAACCATGTAAACCTATTCTGCTACAACCTTAAAATACAATTATGAACCTGAAAATGAGCATAATATGGGCGCTTTAAACAAAGGATAACAAACAGTTGTAAAGCTCAGCCAACTGCAGTTTAAGGTTGCACTTCAATTTTTGCCACAATTTCGGTAACTAAGCGCTGTGTTGCTTAGGAATTGTAAAACTTGTTTTATATACATTTAATTAAATAAAATCAAAATGGAAGATTTTTACATCTGCTTCTGTATAATAATGTTCTTACTATTAACAGATAAATATAATAAGAAAGTAAAAGGTTTCCATAAGAGACCAAGTGTGTTTTGGTGTATACTTATTGCACAACTATAGAGTAGTTAAAGGTCATGAGTCTCGAGCAAAGTACAAGGGGTAATAATAAGTGAAATGAGAGCAAATGAGGACGAGACATAACACAGTGGCCCCCACCCTGGCGTGTGTTGTGTGAAGAGAACAGTCCCTGTGCTGGAGAAGAAGAGGGGGCCCAAGAAATAAAGTTTAAGAGATGAGGGGAAGAATAGATCGGGGCTCACAAGGTCCGACAGTCTAGAGATATGTGGACCGGCTCCGGCTTTTTGTCTGTTGCTAGGGAAACTTAGTCTTTGTGTGTTTTGTGATCCCACAGATCTGTGTATTGTAACTCCGATGCTTGACTGATTAAACGAATGTATTTGACTTTATCTTACCATCTTTTTTGGCTCTTGCTTAGGATCAATGTAATTCCAATTTAATGAATTTGCGGGGATATATAGGTCTTCTATTGGAGTCAGACACATTGTCCCAAAAAAGTGGGGACACAGAGGAGGTAATCCCCAACACTTCCCTAAAACTATGTGTTGTAGTACAACCAGCAGGGGGGCCATCTATGTGTAGAGTAGTTTTGGAGACACGACTGTAATTATGACATATATTACATTTTTTTGGCAAAACATATTCCCCAAAATTATGCATATGCCTATTTTGCTGTAGTACAACTAGCAGGAGACAAGTTTAATTGAGGTACAGTACAGGCCAAAAGTTTGGACACACCTTCTCATTCAATGTGTTTCTTTATTTTAATGACTATTTACATTGTAGATTCTCACTGAAGGCATCAAAACTATGAATGAACACATATGGAATTATAAAAGTGTGAAATAACTGAAAACATGTCTTATAATTTAGATTCTTCAAAGTAGCCACCCTTCTGCAAACCCTTGTTGTTCTCTCAATGAGCTTCATGAGGTAGTCACCTGAAATGGTTTTCACTTCACAGGTGTGCTTTGTCAGGGTTAATTAGTGGAATTTTTTCCTTTTTAATAAAAAAAGCAAAGGGTGGCTACTTTGAAGAATCTAAAATATAAGACATGTTTTCAGTTATTTCACACTTTTTTGTTAAGTACATAATTCCATATGTGTTCATTCATAGTTTTGATGCCTTCAGTGAGAAACAACCCGGTCTCACTCGAAAGCGTACAAATAACACGGGTTTCTACCTGTGAAATACGTGCAATGTGTACGCGAAAATGAAATTCTACGTGCATTACAGACGCGGAGCGCTCCAATTGAAGTAATTGGGACCGGTGCGTTTTATATGCACGCAGCTCGCGTCACCACGTTGTGTGTTATTGCGAGAACAGCATCACACACAAAAACATAGATATGGTTGGGTTTAGAAAAATAATGCAGGGAACGGCTTTAGTAACACAAGAAAGTCACAAAAACACACTAATAAACGGTTGGGTTTAGGGAAGAAACATTGGGGAAGGCTTAACAAAAAAACACTACAAAGTCGAAAAAACGCTCCACATAAACACGCTAATAAACGGGCTAACAACAAAAAAAAAAACACATGCTGAAAATCGCCAAACACAGAACGTGAACCCCGGTCTCCTGGGTGAAAGTCCTGTGTTTTACCCATCCACCACCTCAACCAACCTCCCTTTATACTATAAGCGCAGTGGTTTCCATTACTGTAATTGGAGCGCTCCACGTATCTACTGTACGAACAATTTCACTTTCGCGTACACATTGCACGTATTTCACAGGTAGAAACCCGTGGTATTTGTACGCTTTTCAGTGAGACTGGGCTCGTGAGAATCTACAATGTAAATAGTCATGAAAATAAAAAGGAAATGCATTGAATGAGAAGGTGTGTCCAAATTTTTGGCCTGTACTGTATGTTTGGAGACACTACCTTATTTAATCATTAAATGAATAAATATTATCTTTTCGGTGTTGTAGTTTGTAGACGGTCCCTAAGCACTTGTCTTACTGCCGTCTCACCGCCGGCTGCTTGGCTGAACCGGAAGTTGTTCTGTCCCTCCTCGGTGAAGGCCGTCTCAGAGCTCTTATTTTGTCCCTGAGGAGAGAGCATCGAGGAGGGATCATCGAGGCGATATAGCCAAGGATACACGAGAGCAGCCTTCCCAGAAGCCGTGCAGCTGAAGGAGTTGTTAACTCCACCCATAGAGCTGAGGTATTCATGTCACGCTTCAGGAGATAAGGACGTCTCATCCCTCTGAAACACATTTGCTCGTTGCCTCTCTCCTCCCATGATTTTCCTTGTGTCTCTCCCGGGCTTCCTCGGTGGGAGGGGCTAAGAAGAGGGGAGGAGTCAGGGATGCAATTTAAGGTTTTTGGGACGTAGCCATTGAGTCCATCCTCAGCTGCTTCATCACCATCCGGTACGCTGCTGTCACCCCAAGGACAAGGGGGTTAGGGTTTTTTTTTTTTTTTTAACCAACATTCTTTTTATTGTTTCCACAAAATAACAGAAATACAAACAAATACAGTTACATGTCTTGAACAGACATGTCTACCCCCCAACCCCCACCCTCTCAAGTGATTCTAAATCTTGGTTGGGAATCAGGCCAATTAATTAGTCCATTTTGGTCCATTATATAGAAAAAAACTAAAACATTTCTGTAATCTTAGGTACTGCAATGTGCTACTGTTTACATGTCCCCAGGCTCTTCCATCACATGTGACAAATCTGTTCTCAATACATGTGAAGGGGTCCTAGATCTGGTGAAAATGTTGTTGCTGTTTAAAACAAAAAACTTTTAAGAGAAAAGTAATATGGGATGGCCATCTCCTCATCCTTCAGTTCACATAAAGTGATTTAGATAAACTGTTGGTTTGTTTGTTTCTCTTTAAGTGACGTCACCTTGTTCAAAGATCTCAGATATTAACTTGGAGAATACAAAGTTATAACTGAGATGACAGACAAATGTAAATGTAACTCATTACTAACCACCACTTTCTTTAGGGAAACAGATGTACAACAATTCAAGTTTAACTTTGATTTATTCAAATAAATGTCTACAAAAAAGTGTTACAATCCGTAAGCAACACAGTGCTTAGTTACCAAAACTGTGGCAAATATTGAAGTACAACCTTTAACTGCAGTTGGCTGAGCTTTACAACCATTTGTTATCCTTTGTTTAACAGAAATTGATCAGATTACTTGAGCAGCTGTTACAATATTTGTTCTAGTAAATATAGATTAAACAGAGACAAACTTTGTAAACAAAAACAGGAAAACATTCACATCCTGAAACAAAGTTCCTGCACATCAGAACAAACTGGAACTGAAATCTTTACTGAAATGAGTGAACGTGCCAGATTCTCCTTCCATGGAGGTGCACATAGAAACAGAATCACTCAGATATATCGAAGAGATGAGATCAGGTGCGGGCCATGTTGAAGGAGAAACAAAGATGAACACACTTAACCACACTTGTTTTCCAGATACGATGGCACAAAACACAGTTTCTACAGTAAAGCAAAAACAAGGATGTAAGGACTTTAAATCTATAGTGCGTAGTTTCTGTCTCCCCCATGAGGAATTTTAAGTAATGACTCACTTGGCAATGGCTTGAATGTAACAGACCTTAATTAAGATAATATAACACTAAAGCTTTAAACTGTTGAGAAAACATTGCTGAATAGTAACAAGGTTGAATACTTTGCTTGAGTTTCCTAACTGCTGATACCATAGAGCTGAGTGCTAGAAAACAAAATAAAGACAAATAAAAACAGAATTACAATGATTGTGTATTCATTTTAGCTGAAAAAAAAGAAGCTTATTTTGAGGGCTGTAGCAGCCTTAAGTCTGACAGTTTATAGCTGATTAGTGTTGAACCAAGACTTGAACTCAGTACTTGACCAATAGTCTCAGCGAGCATCTCTGCAGCTATTTTTATTATATTTGTGTCTTTTGACATGACTGAGCCGAGAGAATCTTCTATCACAAACTGAACAACTAAATGGTTTCTCCCACATGTGGACAACCAGGTGTTGATTCAGAGTTTGCTTTCGTGTAAATCTTCTACTACAAACTGAACAACTAAATGGTTTTTCCCCTGTGTGGATTCTCATGTGTCTAACCAAATCACTAGGCGAACAGAAACTTGCTTTACAAACTGAGCAGGTGAAACATTTTTCTTCTGAATGAAGTCTCATGTGAGTCGTTAAGGTTTTTTTACGAAGGTATCTTTTACCACAAACTGAGCAACTAAACGTTTTCCCTCCTGTTTGGACTCCAGAGTGGTTCTGCAGAGGTTTCTTGTGGCCAAAGCTTCCAGCACATTCAGAGGAGCTAACTGATGTGTTTCCAGTATTACATTCCACATCACTTACTGGTCCCTTGTTGTTTTGCAGAGGGTTTAAACCTGACTGAGGTTCCCTAGTCTCCTCCCAGTCTGCACTGTCATCAGTCTCACATTCAGAGGAGTCTGAAGTCTTGTCATGAGTAGCTGGTTGTAAAGGACTATCTGGATCTGAGTTCCTGGCTGGTTCTGGTCCTCCCCAGTCCTCTCCATCAGCTTCTGTTCTCTCTGCCTCTCGGTTCTCCTCAGTTTGGCTTTCATGAAGCTGTGAGGACTGAACTTTCTCTTCATCATCTTCTTCACTCTTCACAGGGACAGGAGTGAACGGGAACTTGATATCAGCCTCCTCCAGCCCTTGAAGCTGCTCTCCCTCCTGACTGGTCCAGAGTTCCTCCTGTTCCTCTTTAATGTGTGGGGGGGGGCTCTGGGTCCTCCTGGTCCAGACTGGAGCTCCACTCCTGCTGCTCAGGGGGAACCTCTGCTTTAACCACCGACAGCTGCTGGACATCTGAGGAGAATAAGGAAATAGATGCACATGTAGAAAACTGTAATTTCATATTTGTAAAGGAGATATGAGATAAGACAATACCGCTACAGTAAAATCTGTGTCTAATAACGTCGTCACAATCTCACATTCATATGCAAATTAGGCATTAACTAATTAAAATGCGCTAATTTGCATACATTTGACAAGGCACTGCAGGTTAACAGTAGTCTGGCTATCAGCAGACCAAGCTCAATCTTTTAGTTAATGAGTTAAGAGTCTTTCCCCTGTAAATGTTAGGTTTAAATATGTAGATTCATGTAGAAGAAATCTACAGATGCAGCCTAAAACAAATACCATCTAAATATGTATTTTGGAAGTTTTATTTCCATTAGAGTAAAATAACAAATATAAAACAATAAGACATGAAAGCAAAATAGACCAAAATCTCTAAATTGACCAAAACATGTAAAAAGTGTCCTGCATTAAACAGTAACGTCATTATTTTGATCGTAGGCTCCTCATCTAATAACTGTTTTTTTCCTGTAAAATTAACAAAATTGCAGCAACAGCTTTTTTCAGTTTAGTGTGAAGATTTTTGTTGAGGTTTTTTATTTAAAAAAAAAAACATGTTTTGAAGTGTTATTTTCCAATAAAACCAAAATAATTAAAATGATTTATTGCCATTTGCAAAATAAACTAATTCTTAGTGAAACTATGTCCCTCTCCTTGATGCAGTCACTTTTGGTGTTTTTCCATCACATGGTACCTGCTCGCCTCGCCTCTACTCTCCTTTTTTGGTTTTCCATTCTGAGAAAAAGTCCCTGGTACCTGCCAACAGGTACTGTATTTAGTAGGGCTGTGCTCGATTGAAGAAATTCTGAGTCGACTTCAATTGTATCGACTAATCGATTAATTGATTTAAGAGTCATGCAAAAGCACTACGTTAATTCTTGTGTTTACCAGAGATGTGCTTGTATGTTTCTTGGAAATAAGTCATTCAGCATGAAAAAAGCATAAAACATGACTAATTGACTAAAGAAATCTAAGTTGACTAAGACCAAAACCACCGATTAGTCGACTAATCGACTAAGAGGGAGCAGACCTAGTATTTAGTACCACCTCCGTCGAGGTTCCAAGCGAGCTGAGGCGATACCAAAAAGTTGACGTGAAAACCTGCAGACTCCTGATTAGTCGGAGAGAATCGTCACTAATCACATCATTGCTAGTGACAGACGGGGGGGTCAAGTCAAGTCAAGTCAATTTATGTATAGAGCACATTTAAAACCAACCTAGGCTAAACAAAGTGCTGTACAAAGTTATTTTATGTTATAAAAACATAGGAAGACAATAAAAAATATAGACACAATGAACATCATACAAACAACACACTTCTATAAATGTCCCTAAACTAAATCATACACCAAGGAATAAAAATGTGTTTTAAGACGAGACTTAAAGATCTCGGCAGTAGAGGAGGACCTACAGGGTGTCCTGAACAAGCCTGCCATTTTTAAATAGTTTATCCAGCAGTGTTTTCTTGCTGCCTCCAGCTTCTTTTGAAACTAAACTGCTAGGCACTGTTAGGCCCTGTTAGGCACTGCTAGGCCCTGTTAGGCACTGCTAGGCACTGTTAGGCACTGCTAGGCATTGCTAGGCACTGCTAGGCACTGTTAGGCACTGCTAGGCACTGCTAGGCACTGTTAGGCATTGCTAGGCACTGTTAGGCACTGCTAGGCACTGTTAGGCACTGTTAGGCACTGTTAGGCACTGCTAGGCACTGCTAGGCACTGTTAGGCACTGCTAGGCACTGCTAGGCCCTGTTAGGCATTGCTAGGCACTGTTAGGCACTGCTAGGCACTGCTAGGCACTGTTAGGCCCTGCTAGGCACTGTTAGGCCCTGCTAGGCACTGTTAGGCCCTGCTAGGCACTGTTATGCATTGCTAGGCACTGTTAGGCATTGAATAGGCATTGCTAGGCACTGTTAGGCCCTGCTAGGCACTGTTAGGCACTGTTAGGCAAGGACACTAGTGGTGCGTCTCAGCATGGCCATCTAGCAGTACAGGGTTTAAACACAACTTAAACGTGAACCATTGTCTTACATGAATATTTTTGAATGTTTAAAAAAAAAATTGATATTGCCTTTTTGAAAATCAATACAGTACTGCAAAATAAAATATCACGATACTCAAGTGTATTGATTTTTTCTTACACCCCTACTCCCTTCCCATTAATTTGGCGTAGTAACGGCATAGCCTACTCTTCACACAGATAGCATAGCTTTCCAATGATATTAGCGCCAGTTGCTGTCAAAAATGGTTTGTGAGAAAATGAACATTGAACTTACATGAAATGTTATCATATTTGTACTATGCATACATCTCTGCACACCCATTACTCTCTGTGAAATATCTCACAAAATCTTCACTCAACACATGCATCGGTACAACAGGTGTTTCCCGGGTAATCCGGTTTTGAAATAGCAACAAATTTCTACATGGTCTCCAACTTTTGGCCAAAATTATAATGTATTCTCATGTAAACTATTTATGTCAGCACAGACATTTTTGTAAATTGCTTAGCCAGAATATCTCACCATAATGGTTATTATATTGCCAGATTCCAGACAATCCCACTTACAAATATGAATATATATTTCTACTGGTATGCTTCCTAGTGACATTAATGCAAAAATATGAAGAAAAAACTATTCCACCTATGTGTGCATGATTAAAATTCTGAAGTGCAAAAATGTTTTGGCTATAGCACCAATATTTCTATTAATAGATAAGAATAATCAAGTCTAACCTCTGAATTTCTTTTCAAAGTGCACCAGATTGATGCATTTAAACGTTAAAATAGACATTTTCTTACATGGGAGCATGCCCATGGACCCCCCCCTAGGGGAGCTTGGGCCCCAGTGCAGCTCTAGGTCTAGTGACCCCCTGGGACAGTGTCCCTGTTTGAAAGGTCCCATGGCATGAAAATTTCACTTTATGAGTTTTTTTTTTAACATTAATATGAGTTCCCCCAGCCTGCCTATGGTCCCCCAGTGGCTAGAAATGGTGATAGGTGTAAACCGAGCCCTGGGTATCCTGCTCTGCCTTTGAGAAAATGAAAGCTCAGATGGGCCAATCAGGAATCTTCTCCTTATGATGTCATAAGGAGAAAGGTTACCTCCCCTTTCTCTGCTTTGCCCGCCCAGAGAATTTGGCCCCCCCATGAGAGAGAGAAATCATGGCTTTCAAACGAGCAAAGTGGCAGTTGGTCAAGGCTACACCCCCCCCCTCCACCTTGCCCCCCCTCTCTCCTCCTCAATAGCTACAGACACAGAAATGGCACATCCTAAGGAAAGCTCATTGTGGGACTGGCTCTAGTGGCTGTAGTTCTGCACCAAGGCTGAATTTCAGGAAAGAGACTTCAGATACAGTATTAGGGGACCACTAAGGCCTATATAAAAGAGACTTCAGATACAGTATTAGGGGACCACTAAGGTCTATATAAAAGAGACTTCAGATACAGTATTAGGGGACCACTAAGGTCTATATAAAAGAGACTTCAGATCCAGTATTAGGGGACCACTAAGGTCTATATAAAAGAGACTTCAGATACAGTATTAGGGGACCAGCTAAGTTCTATATAAAAGAGACTTCAGATACAGTATTAGGGGACCACTAAGGTCTATATAAAAGAGACTTCAGATACAGTATTAGGGGACCACTAAGGTCTATATGAAAGAGACTTCAGATACAGTATTAGGGGACCACTAAGGTCTATATAAAAGAGACTTCAGATACAGTATTAGGGGACCACTAAGGTCTATATAAAAGAGACTTCAGATACAGTATTAGGGGACCACTAAGGTCTATATAAAAGAGACTTCAGATACAGTATTAGGGGACCACTAAGGCCTATATAAAAGCATCCAAAGAGCACCATGTCACAGGACCTTTAAGTTTACAAAGATAAAAATTACCTGTTTTGGAGGTATTTACGCTTTTGAGATGAAAATGTCCCCAGATTTTGTCTGAGAAATCTGGTCACCTTACTTAACAGAGTATTCTCACTGTCTTATAGTACTTTTACTTTAGTAAAGGTTGTGAATAGCTCTCCCTCCACTGGTTTCCCAGAAGTTTAAATAGGGGGAAGAGAGGTAAGTGATAATAACAATATAGCTGTACCAACCTGCTCTGTGTAACCGGATGTGAGGGTTTAAAACAGCGTCCAGTAGTTTCTGTTGTCGGTGATTCTCTTTTAAACTGAACTCTAGTTCCTCCTCGTACTCTGCTATCGTTCGTTCAAACAGCCCAAATATCTCTTCAGCAGCCGCAGTTAGTCGCTGCTCCACCAACGCTCTCAGCATTTGGACTTTAGACATTTCTACTAAATCATAGAAACGTTTCCTCCAGACAGACTCCGTTAAAATCCGTTTGCTCACTCTGAAGTGCGCTGTGTTGCTAGGTTACGTTCGGTCCGTATACTTCCAGCTAGCAAGCTAACTTAATTAGCTTCGCAGGACACCAGGAGATAATTCAGACGTTTTCAAATAAAGGGAACATCACAGAGTCCATTCAGACAGGTCTATCTGGACCAGAGGTGTATAGTCCAGGTGCCAGAAAGCAGAAATCCTGTCCAGCAGCTGTCCCAACCATCACTAAACCAGCTCCTCTACCAGGTAGATGAGCTCGTTAGTGAAAACACCTGTTCTAGATGTAGAGGCAGATCCAAAAACATGGCAGGATTTTTACTTTCTGGCACCTGGACTATACACCTCTGATCTGGACATTGTGGGTCCATGAAACATACAGTTTGGTCTCTTCTTCTTCTTCTTCTTCTTCTTCTTCTGTTGGCTTTCCGGCAGACTAGATGCCTCGTGGCATATTGCTGGCCTCCCTCCCACAGGACATTTTATGCACCAGTCAAAAGTATTGTCAGCTTCAGTGGAGTAGTCCTGTCGTAGAGATGTAATCCATGACGGCTTCCACTATCTCACATTTATATTCAGGGGGATTTAATAAGTCTCTCAATGTCATGTGTTGTATTCCCATGTGACATAGCGCAGTGGACAACTGTCCTCTTTCATCTTTGTACCGAAGACAGTCCAAAAGAACATGTTGCACAGTTTGTTTTAGTTTACATGTTGCACACAATCCATCTTCATGTTTACCCATCTTTGCCAGATCCCATGCCAGACCACAATGCCCGAGTCTAAGCCTAGTCATTATGACGGAGTGTCTTCTGCCTTTACCCAATGCACCCCATGTACTACCTGAGAGGGAACGCATAATATTTATCACTTTCTCACACTTATTAATAACATTATTGATCTGTATTCCCCATGTTAGTCTCTCATCAAAGTGCACACCCAGGAATTTGAAATCTTTAACCCTTTCAATTGCTTGTCCATACATAAACAAAGCATTACATTCACTTTTCTTATTGCCAAATATTACATATTTAGATTTATCCACTGATATTTTAAATCCCCACTTTTCACCCCATCTATATAAATGTATACACATGTAATAATAACATAGCACGTCACACGTTTTTAAGACCCTTAGAAAGGTATAATGTGCAATTTTAATTCAGACCATCCCATAAAATGTTTTCAAACAATCAATTGAAAGTACCATACATTGTTAGTTCTGAGGGCCATCCTTCTTTTCTTCACAAATAAACAACAGTTATAGTGCAAATCAAGGCCAAATCACGTGTTTTGACTCCATAAATGGGTTAGACCCATAGACTGTTAATTATATTAATATAAACAGACCCTAATGTTCACAGCCCAGACTAGCAGCTATCTTCTGCACACCTAAGTAGCCCATATGAGCTAATTAGATGTGTGTGAATTAATTTAGCCAGTCTCCTACATACGTTGTCCTGGCAGGAGTGGGCAATTCATTTTCCCAAGTGGCCACAAGAGAAACAGGGACTGTTGTGGAGGATCGGACCAATAGGCTGAACTCAATTCTGCTCAATATTAATTTTATGTCAGGCGACACATTCTCAAACGTCTCTTTTCTTCTCTGGGCATATTAGCGCAGCAGAGTCCACCAAACACTCTTTAATAAACTCCCCTTCAGAAAATGGCTTACTGTTTTTGGTGATTTTGTAGTTTGTCACAAAGCTGGTCCTGACTGCTGCGTACCTGGATGCATTGTTGCTTTTGCAGCATAACTAGCAAAGCTTCAGATGTCGGTGCGCACTCTGCATCAGTCAAGTCATTTTTGAGGGATAACAGCTCATCTACGTCCATGCTAACGTCTCCCACTCAGTTCCAGGTCCGACCGTTCTCTTAATACATCCACGGGTCCCACGGTGTATATATGTCAATGGGTGCGACAGATTGCAGTTCTTCTTCTACTTCTTTTTAGTTGCGACTTGCATCCAGAGAAGAAGAAGCTGCATAGTTCGGGCAAAATAAAGAATGCCGGTGCATTCAGGGTGCACTACAGTCTATGGTCTGGTGTTGTCATTCCGGGCTCGATTTTTTTAATACAATAAAGAAATACAATCCTTCACTCAAAATGTAATCAAGTAAATTTTAAAATACCGATTTTAAAAACTACTTGAGAAATACAAAATACACAACAAAACTACTCAATACAGTAACATGAGTAAATGTATTTCGTTACTTTCCACCTTTGCAGTTTAGTATATTAGTGGATTATTATTACTGATACATTAACATGTAAGCAATATTTTGATGTCAGCTTCAGCCTTGAATCCTTATACTTCTGCTACACAAATCTGTATTTTCTTTTTTACTTCTCTCAAATTTTTTCTTTTTTGTTGAAACATGATTATTTCTTTGGGCTGCAAACAAAGACTTATTTAAATGAATAATGCTGTATAGGGAACATAAAATACTATGACACATTTACACAACTTAAAACAAGTTTAATCAATGAATAAATGGAATACCAAAAAGGCACACTGGCTAGAAATCAAAATAGAGACAAAGAGAAACAGAATTACAATGATTGTGTAGCTTCATTAGAGCTGAAAAAGCTTTGTTTAGAGTCTGTTTCTGCCTTAAATCTGACTGTTTTTTAGCTGATCAGTGTTGAACCAAGTCTTGCTTTCCGAACTTCACAATCCTGCCGGAGAAGAAGTTGTCTCAGCGAGCATCTCTGCAGCTTCATTTCTTTCTGCTGCTCTCACCAACACACTTGTGACTTTTGACATGACTGAGCTGAGAGAATCTTCTATCACAAACTGAACAACTAAATGGTTTCTCCCCCGTGTGGATTCTCATGTGTCTCGTCAAATTGCTTTTGCTACTGAAACTTGTTTTACAAACTGAGCAGTTAAAAATGTTCCCTTCTGAATGAAGTTTCATGTGGTTCGTTAAGGCCTTCTTAAGAAAATAAAAAAAAAAAAATTACCACAAACTTAACAATTTATTGGTTTCTTTTTTGTGTGTGCGGAAGCCAAGTGTCGTTTCAGATTTTTACTTTGTGCAAATCTTTTATCACAAACTGAGCAACTGAATGATTTCTCCCCGGTGTGGGAAGCCAAGTGTCGATTAAGATAATGCTTCTGTGCAAATCTTTTATCACATACTGAACAACTAAATAATTTCTCCCCAGTGTGGGAAGCCAGGTGTCGTGTCAGATGTTGCTTTAGTGCAAATTTTCTATCACAAACTGAGCAACTAAATGATTTCTCCCCAGTGTGGACAGTTAAGTGTTGTCTCAGAGTACAAGGGTGTGCAAATCCTTTACCACAAACTGAGCAACAATATGTTTTCCCTCCTTTCCCTCCTGTTTGGACTCCAGAGTTTTTCTGTAGAGGTTTCTTGCGTCTGGCACATTCAGAGGAGCTAACTGATGTGTTTCCAGTATTACATTCCACATCACTTACAGCTACTTCATTGTTTTGCAGAGGGTTTAAACCTGACTGAGGTTCCCTAGTCTCCTCTAAAACACAGCTGGCATCAGTCTGAGATTCAGAGGAGTTTGAAGTCTTGTCATGAGTAGCTGGTTGTAAAGGACTATCTGGATCTGAGTTCTTGGCTGGTTCTGGTCCTCCACAGTCCTCTCCATCAGCTTCTGTTCTCTCTGCCTCTCTGTTATCCTCAGTTTTGGTTTCATGAAGCTGTAAGGACTGAACTTTCTCTTTATCATCTTCTTCACTCTTCACAGGGACAGGAGTGAACGGGAACTTGATATCAGCCTCCTCCAGCTCTTGAAGCTGCTCTCCCTCCTGACTGGTCCTGAGTTCCTCCTGTTCCTCTTTAATGTGTGGGGGGGGCTCTGGGTCCTCCTGGTCCAGACTGGAGCTCCACTTCTGCTGCTCAGGGGGAACCTCTGCTTTCACCACCGACAGCTGCTGGACGTCTGAGGAGAATAAGGAAATACATGCACACAGAGAAAGCTGTTAGGAAACTGTAATGTCAGGTTGACACTTATTCATTAACCGACGCCAAAACTACATGTTTCATGTCATATTTAATATTTCCAGATCGTGCAGGAACAGTTATTGTTTGGAAGCAGAAAAATGCGCCGGTCCAATTGTAGACCATCCGGAACTTATTTCACCAGTAAATTTCTGTTAAATTACAAAAACCGATGAGAAAAGAGTATTTTACGATCACTTTGAATGCACCACAAGGTTTACCAGTTTCAAGTAAATGCACCACTTAGTCCCGTCTGTTGTTTTACCGACAACAGCAGTGGCCAGTTGCTTGTTTGTGTCTTTAACTGCAGACTGTTTGATGTCCCGGTGTTGGAATCCTCTACAGTGAAATACAGTCACACTTTTACACAGTTAAGCTGTCAGCATTTAAACTGCGTTTAATCCAGCTAACGTTACTAGCTAACGGCAGGCTAACGTTATCTGGTGCCAAGTGTAACGTTAGTGTTAACTAGCGTGACATTCAGCGATGCTTCTGTTGCCTCTAACGTCTGTTTCGGAGCATTTAGGTGGCACCCAAATCCGCGTTGCTATTCCGTCCAGTAGATACTGGTCATTTAGGCAATGGTGCCGTATTATCGGCTCTACGCCCCCATTTCTCTGGTAACTCAACTACCAACTGCAGCTGAAGCGACGGAGCTGCAGCTGGCTCTATGAACCGCTTTTAACATGCTCCATTAACGTGAACTTACAATGGATTTTAACATGCGCCGTTCACATGAACAGAACATTGCGTTGCCTGTATCTTTTCATAGCAACCCAAAAATGCATTTCACACTATTATCATGGTTAAACTTTGCAATTTATACACGGTTCACATTTTCAATTAAAAAAAACCCAGAAATTGTGAATTATTTTGACTAATAGTTAAGATGAGAGAAACCTATGTTGATAGATAATCACAGCCTGTTTTGTGTATGGAACCATCAGTTATTTTTGGGCAATTTGGTTGAAAGAATCCCATATTTTTGACATAGAAACTTTAAAAATGGGTCAAAGTTGACCCAAAGACAACATGAGGGTTAAAGCATTTGACGATTTTTTTAACGAGACTGGTCACACTACTGTTTGAATCCATCAAACGTGTTTGCAATACCGGCGTAGCATCACCTAACAGCAACGTTAGCTAGCCTATGATGCTATGGATTCCTACCAGAGGACGCCCCGCCCAAAGTCCAGTCGGCTTTCAAACATAAAAAATCCACCGAAGCACCTTTACATGTGTTTAAGTAATGTAGTTAGTCCGTCTGTGGTGTTTAATCTACTATGGTGCTTTGTTTAATTAGTAACGTTACCGTAAATGATGACGCAGTACCGGAAATGGCCATCATTTATTGTCATTATGCTAACGTAGTTGCCAGGGGATTTGTGCTTTAATTTTTCTAATCTGTAAATAACAACTTGTTTTCTAAGGTCCAAAGGGGGTATGACTGTTGATGGTAATTGTTGATTTTGTTTAGATGGGCCAAATTGTAATTATATATGTGATTATTGGTCGGACTGTTTAGCTAAAGCTAGGCTAGCGGCAGCTGTCACTTGCCGCCATAGCAACTCCAAACATCCTGGGCTGTACCCATCAAAAGCCAGAGAAATTTAAACTCAGTTTTTTGTTAATTAAAGCAAAAAAAAAAAAAAAAAGTATGATAATAAAGCGGCGTGGTTGACTTCGTAGGCTGTGAACCTGCATATCTGGGTCACATAACCGTGATATATAACCAAAGATGTATCCTGGGATCCATTTAAATTTAATTTGTTTGAAGAAGTAATAAATAAATAAAACAATGTATTAGGTCACTGAAAGAGGCAATTATTTTTGAGACAATTAATTGTCCAGCATAATTTGGAATTGTTACAGGCCTAGTTGGGCAGTAGTGTTACTAGTTTAACTACTTCTCAATAGCGTTGCTGTTTTTTTAATCGAATAGCTTTTTTTAAATTGATCAAGTACTGCGGTAGTGTCCAAGCAAGCCAGTGTACATTTTCCCAACTTCCTGCTGCATCACTAGCTATGTTTCCATCCACACATTTTTATCCAAATTAAGTGATATCGAATGAAAAATTTCCTTATGGAAAACAGCAAAATTCGATTGAATTTCATGAATATCGACTCAAAGGAAATACTTTCGGTCTCATCGGATTTTATCTTGATCGATATATGGCTTATGCGATAAACGCTGATGGAAACGTTATTTGCCGAATAAATTGCGATTAAGTTTTAGGTCATTTTATGGTTGCAACCCGCCACAAAACGAAGAAGAAGCTTTGGTTCATGTCCGCCCAGTATTTCCGCTCTGTTTGCACACATGACAGGTGTCAACAAAGACAGATGTAAGTGGACGAACGAGGAGACGAGAGACTTTTTGAATTTAATTCACGAGTAAAATATAATGTCTATTTTAGATAGCAACAATCTAAGAAATACCATAATTTATCAGGAATTCGCGAAGGAAATGGCCAACAAAGGTTACGACAAGTCATGGGACGTCCTCCAGAGTAATAGATGTCGCTCTAACAGCGATACATGTCTCAAAAAAAGAGAGTTATCTCACAGCGGTGCCGGAGGGAAAATAAAAGGCAAGTTCCACCTTTTTGATGAGATGGATCAGATCCTCGGCCCAAGGCCCATCGGAGCTTCCTAGGCTTCTAATATAAACAGCTCAGGTAAGATATCACTTTATCGTTCTCATTTACTTTGAGGAATGTGTTAAGCATTGATCCGAACTGTACGTCCTTTCACGTTTGTATCTTATTCATTTTAGGGTTAGGCACATAAGCACTATTACAACTTGTGCAATATTGATCATTTGTTTGGTAGATGGTGCGATCCATTTTGTCTAGCGAAACTTTGTTCGCAAATTTTTGCTTGAATGTTGTGCGATTCAGTGCGAAAATGAATGGAAACCCCTTAAAATGTCTCAAATCAATTCGATATACCAATTTGATCGCAAAACAGCATGTGGACGTCATTACGCAACAGGTTTTTATTCGCTTTAAAGCCGTTGGATGGAAACACACTTTCACCAGCTTTATTCGCATGTGTTTTTTTACCGAACTTCAGATAATTTGATTCTGTGTCTGTAGTGGATGGAGACTTAGCTACTGGATCCGCGGCCAAAACACAGACGTGTATTGTAACATAGAGGTTTAAAATATAGCCTCGATGTAGTAAAGTAATATTGCCATGTTGATGGGACGTTAGTTAATTGCTTGGTACATTTATCCCAGTGTGACCCTCTGGGAAGTTGAGTTTGACACCCCTGGTCTATGCAAATCTACTAGATAGTCCTGTGAGTGAATATCTTCTCAGCTTCTTTAATCTGTTGCTTCCTGTAACTTTTGGTGCGTTCTTTTTGTCCACCGAAGTCGATCTACGAGTTGTTTTCCAGAGTTACGAACCGGAAGTTGCAAAAAGAACGCCACCCGAGGTCGTATATATACGACTCGTCAAGTCGTCTGAACTCCGAGGACCCCGAGTTCACTTTTAAAGATGGCTACGTCGGGCATCACACGTAGTAAACATTGTGGTTTTCTACAAATTTAAGCACTTTTGTTGTTGTTGTAAACAAATGAAGAAGTCGTACACATAGCGCTGTATACTGCTACCTATAGGCATGTCTCTACAGTCTTATTAGGAGTTAAACATAGCGCTGTATACTGCTACCTATAGGCATGTCTCTACAGTCTTATTAGGAGTTAAACATAGCGCTGTATACGGCTACCTATAGGCATGTCTCTACAGTCTTATTAGGAGTTAAACATAGCGCTGTATACTGCTACCTATAGGCATGTCTCTACAGTCTTATTAGGAGTTAAACATAGCGCTGTATACTGCTACCTATAGGCATGTCTCTACAGTCTTATTAGGAGTTAAACATAGCGCGTATACTGCTACCTATAGGCATGTCTCTACAGTCTTATTAGGAGTTAAACACAGGCTGTATACTGCTACCTATAGGCATGTCTCTACAGTCTTATTAGGAGTTAAACACAGCGTGATACTGCTACCTATAGGCATGTCTCTACAGTCTTATTAGGAGTTAAACACAGCTGTGTACTGCTACCTATAGACATGTCTCTACAGTCTTATTAGGAGTTAAACATAGCTGTATACTGCTACCTATAGACATGTCTCTACAGTCTTATTAGGAGTTAAACACAGCTGCATACGCTACCTATAGACATGTCTCTACAGTCTTATTAGGAGTTAAACATAGCGCTGTATACTCGCTACCTATAGGCATGTCTCTACAGTCTTATTAGGAGTTAAACATAGCGTATACTGCTACCTATAGGCATGTCTCTACAGTCTTATTAGGAGTTAAACATAGCGGGTATACTGCTACCTATAGGCATGTCTCTACAGTCTTATTAGGAGTTAAACATAGCTCTGTATACTGCTACCTATAGGCATGTCTCTACAGTCTTATTAGGGTTAAACATACGCTGTATACTGCTACCTATAGGCATGTCTCTACAGTCTTATTAGGAGTTAAACATAGCCTGTATACTGCTACCTATAGGCATGTCTCTACAGTCTTATTAGGAGTTAAACATAGCGCCTGTATACTGCTACCTATAGGCATGTCTCTACAGTCTTATTAGGAGTTAAATATAGCTGTATACTGCTACCTATAGGCATGTCTCTACAGTCTTATTAGGAGTTAAACATAGCGCCTGTATACTGCTACCTATAGGCATGTCTCTACAGTCTTATTAGGAGTTAAACATAGCTGTATACTGCTACCTATAGGCATGTCTCTACAGTCTTATTAGGAGTTAAACATAGCCGTATACCCGCTACCTATAGGCATGTCTCTACAGTCTTATTAGGAGTTAAACATAGCTCTGTATACTGCTACCTATAGGCATGTCTCTACAGTCTTATTAGGAGTTAAACATAGCGCTGTATACTGCTACCTATAGACATGTCTCTACAGTCTTATTAGGGGTTAAACATAGCGCTGCATACTGCTACCTATAGACATGTCTCTACAGTCTTATTAGGAGTTAAACATAGCGCTGCATACTGCTACCTATAGACATGTCTCTACAGTCTTATTAGGAGTTAAACATAGCGCTGTATACTGCTACCTATAGGCATGTCTCTACAGTCTTATTAGGAGTTAAACATAGCGCTGTATACTGCTACCTATAGACATGTCTCTACAGTCTTATTAGGGGTTAAACATAGCGCTGCATACTGCTACCTATAGACATGTCTCTACAGTCTTATGAGTTAAATACCGCCTGATTAGTTATTTTATAGCTTGTGCAGCTGAAATTGGCTAGAGACGCTCGGTTGCTATGACAACAATGGCTTTAAGCTGAGTCTTGAGCAGAAAGCAGAGCAGTAGTTAACGTTAATCAAAACGTAATTTTCATGTATCAAACTGTGAGATATATTTGTGTAATATGTCATTAACTGGGTGAATAGAATTCTAAATGTTACTAAAAATGTTACAAAAATCATCTTTTCTCCGACTCGTAGTACTGTGTGACAAAAAGAACACAACAACCCACGGTTATTCGACATGGATGTGACGTCACACTCGAGCTACTTGTCGCAATTACACCATTTGTATAAAACCCTGACTAGAAACTCATTCTGGAGAGAATCCTACACTCTAAGAAATATCTGTGTAATAACAGAAGCATGTCTGTATATTTTAACAGAAACTGTCTATATAGAACGCGCTTCACAGTTTTATTGTTGTTTATTACATTTGAAATCGCGTTATTTGTGCTGCGAGAACTTTTGTCGGATGTTGGTTTCCACGTTGTCACCTTTTTTCTAAGTCTCTTGCTTTTTACGTCATTTTAGAAAAAAAATTTTCCTGGAATTTCTTGTCACTTTTTCCAACATTTTGGTCGATGTTTTTGTTGTGTTGTTGTGTTGTGTACAGATCCATTTGTCCGACACCACTGAAGCGTGGTGTCGCGACATCTGTAAGAAATAAAAATAATCAGTCAAGCTGGCTATGCTTTAGGAGGATACAAATTATAGTTGAATAGTATTGTGTGTTTAGTGGAAGAGCACTGTGACAGCTTAGTCAGGCAAAATGAGAAAAGGATACTGTTGTACGTGCAGAAAGCAGCACTGTATGACTGTGGTCAGAGAGCAACAAGAGTGCAGCAACGAAGTTAATATCAGTTTGACCATGAAAGTAAGTTACTCCTCAACCTGTGACAGGCAACAGCGCCGCATTGTTCTCTCTGACCATCAGCATAGCTAAAGTCTGTCTAACAATTGATGAAGAGGGCGTGTGCCAAAAGTAGGGGTGGGAATCACCAGAGGCCTCACGATACGATATCATCCCGATACCTATGCCACGATACGATATTATTGCGATTTTAAACATATTGCAATATTCTGCGATATATTGCAATGTATTACCTTTTTTCCAACTTCAGATTTTCCCCAATTTCAAATGATGTCCCGAAAAGGACAATTTTGTCAACATCTGTTTTATCTAAAAAGATACATTTTAATATTTGTTCATCTCACTTCAATTTTGTTGCTGCAAAATGTGATAGTCAAGCAGACAAACTGACCAACACATATGTCATAAAAGATCGATACTTGGCATCTGTGTATCGATACAGTATTGCCACGAAAAATATCGCGATACTATGCTGTATTGATTTTTTCCCCCCACCCCTAGCCAAAAGACTGGGACCAGTCTGTGCACCAACCAGGGGACGCCAAGTCTAAACCACGGTACTCCTCCAACTTTTAATAAACAAATCAAAATGCTCTTAGAGACTGATATATGAATTCATGTATAAGCCAGAAAAGTTCAGTCTGATGAGAGAAGCCTGTGTGCCTGCTCAATTCGGACCCGTGTACACGCTTATGCTCTTATGATTTTACTTAAATAAATACTTGTTAAACTTTTAAGTCCTCTCTTTGTCTACTTAGTGGATTTTTAACACGCACACAACATACAGCCACGGTTGATGCTCCACGGAAATTTAAAGCCAGACTGTCGTGGCGGCTCGTTGAGAATACGAGCTCGTATTTTACAAAAATAGTTTCACCGAAACGTGTTTCTGAAAACATTTTAAGCGAGAAATAGGCCGTGCAGTTGCTGAATCTGTCTTCATTTCAGATCGACAAAGGTCAGTTTGAAAGATTTTCGTCTACTTCTACTAGATAGTCGCGTTCAACGGATTAATTTGCATAAAGCTGGGCATCGGGCCAGCTTTTTGACACGCAGCGTTTTTTTCCAATGCAGCGTCGCCTTCCCGGGATGCTTTGCAGGCGCGTTGAAGTCGCTTGACGTCACCCATAGCTATAAAGTGGAGCGCGGCGCGACAGAAGCGTTGCACGGTCAAATAGATCTGTACCGTCAGGCGAGGTCTGGCAGCAGCTGCTGGCGTAGATGGGCGAGGGAGGCGGGACTTCAGAGAGGCCGCCCAGCGATTGTGTGAACCGCTCCGTCGATTGACAGATCTCAGAACAAATCTCCTCCTGGATGAGAAGCGGCGGGGGCGGGGCCACTTTGTCAGGAGTGGGCGGGATCACAGTGTGGTCTGAATGAGAGAAACATACATTTATATTTTGTATTTTCAGTAACTCTAACGTGATACAAGCAGGAGGGCCTTGTGTGTGTGTGTGTGTGTGTGTGTAAGTAGGCAGACACAGGCAGGCCAGATGAAGCCCTGGATGTGGAAATGAGTGTAATTTGGCCTACTGATGTCTCATAGACAGAAAATTCATTGAAGATGACAAACTTTTTAAATAAAAGCATATGGACCTTTCTGGAGAAATAAAATTATATACATTAAAATAAAATAAAAAGTTGTATGTGTGTGTTGTTAGGTTAGAGTGTTTATTTGTGTTTCCCCTGAATGTCAAGACTTGAAATAACACTTTTCAAAATCCAAAAGTCATCAGCATACATAACCTGATAGACCTGGTTGTCCTGAAAACAATGTCGTCTATAACTTGATTGTGTATCACAGGGTTGAGGTTACGCAAGCATTATTACACAAGGAGGCTTAGACTCTTAATCACTAGTTAATAGTTTAAAATGAGCTCCACCTAAACCAGATACAACAGTAAAATCCTTCTTCCATATGGGTCTGATGTCAGTATAACCAGAGTGTGAACAGAGAGAAGAAGTAAAGGTAACAAACCTGCTCTGTGTAACCGAAGCTGAGGGCTGAAAACAGCGTCCAGTAGTTTCTGTTGTCGCTCGTTCTCCTCTTTTGAACGACAAAGTTCCTCCTCGTACTCTGCTATCGTTCTTTCAAACAGCCCAAATATCTCTTCAGCAGCCGCAGTTAGTCGCTGCTCCACCAACGCTCTCAGCATTTGGACTTTAGTCATTTTCACACAATGACAGAAACTTTTCCTCCGAAAAAACTCCGTCAAAACAACCAAAAACTTTGCTCTCCTTCAAACTGTGTTGCTAACCAGCTAGCATGCTAAGCTAGCGTCGATAGCCTTTGTAGCTACCGGGAGATGAGACAGAGGTAAAACATTCAGGAAGAAGGTGAGCAGCACAAAGTCCATTCAGATTCAGACAGCTTTATCCGGACATACAGAGCTACAGATGGATCAGTGCTGTTGGAGCTCACACACACTTCCTCAGCACAACAAACCGACTCCGCTGTTTCTACTCACGTTAGACACCGTATTGCTCAAAGAGTAACATCCGGTTCTGCTGCAACTTGGTGGTTAACCTTCAAAATAAAAGTTCTTAAGCTTAACCTACAACCAACGTGACCTAATTTTAGCAACAGCCCACTGTTAAAATATAATTTATGGTAAAATCAGAATAAACAATAACCTATACACAGTGTTGTGTGTAACGCGTTAAAGTAAAAAGTAGTAGTAAAAAGTTACTACCGGATTACTACTGAAAATTGGGTAACGAAACGTAGTTCCTTTCTTAATTCGGCGCAACGTAACTTTTCCCAGGGACAGATTTGACAGCGACACTGCCTTCTCAGCTGCTCGCTCACAAGCTCCACACAGTACGTGACAGAGGCTGGTAGTAGAGCAACCATGGCAAGCGATAAGCAGCCAACGCTAACTTTTGAGAGCGTTTTAAAGGTCCGATGGCATGACATTTTCTCTTTATGAGGCTTTTTAACATTAATATGTGTTCCCCCAGCCTGCCTATGGTCCCCCCAATGGCTAGAAATGGTGATAGGTGTAAACCGAGCCCTGGGTATCCTGCTCTGCCTTTGAGAAAATGAAAGCTCAGACGGGTCGATCTGGAATCTTCTCCTTATGATGTCATAAGAAGCAAGGTTACCTCCCCTTTCTCTGCTTTGCCCGCCCAGAGAATTTGGCCCACCCATGAGAGAGAGAGAGACATCATGGCTTTCAAACGAGCAAAGTGGCAGTTGGTCAAGGCCACACCCCCACCCTCCACCTTGCCCCCTTCTCTCCTCCTCAATAGCTACAGACACAGAAATGGCACATCCTAAGGAAAGCTCATTGTGGGACTGGCTCTAGTGGCTGTAATTGTGCACCAAGGCTGAACACTCTGCCATCGCACCTTATAATGGTCATTGTGTGTCTGTGAGTGAGTTTTATTTTTATTCTTATGTATGTGTGATATATGTGGAGCTATGTGTTCGTTATTTTATGGTTGTCTAAGCTACTGGATGCCTAAAATTTCCTTCGGGATGAATAAAGTATCTATCTATCTAGCTAAGTGTCGAAACTTTTATTTTGAAGAAGTGCCACCGGAAGCCCTTTTACTTACCGTGTCTAACTTGAGCAGTGCGGAGTCTGGTTGAAGAGGTTTCTTACCGCATCTTTGTTGTAGTAAACCGTTTCCCCCGCGTGAGTCCTGCTCTTTCCGCCACGTAGCTCATCAGATACAACCGAGGTGAACCACCAGAACCCGGATGTTTGGATAAACTTGTTCAAGTGGACGTTATAACCTCAGACTCATCTCCGTTAGCCAAGAATGCTAACTGAAGTTAGCATAGCGTGCTAGCTGGAAATAGACCTCGGCCACACAGCGCTAGTAGGAGAGACTATTGGATAGAGACCAAACTGTATGTTTCATGGACCCGGACGTAACTTACCAACCCAGCGCAAGTATCCGAGGGAGCGAACAGGTTTTAGCGGAGTCTGTCTGGAGGAAAAGTTTCTCAGATTTAGTAAAAATGACTAAAGTCCAAATGCTGAGAGCTTTTGTGAACCAGCGACTAACTGCGGCTGCTGAAGAGATATTTGGGCTGTTTGAAAGAACGATAGCAGAGTACGAGGAGGAACTTGAGTTCAGTTTAAAAGAGAATCACCGACAACAGAAACTACTGGACGCTGTTTTAAACCCTGAAGTCCAGATACACAGAGCAGGTTGGTACAACTTCATCGTTATTAAAACCAGGGCTGTATGCTGTAAAGCCTGTAACGTGGATGCAACATTATAAACGTTTCCGTTCCCAAACTGCTGCCTATCAGCTAATAGCTAGTGGTTATTATTTAAGTTATTTAAGCGGTTATTTTGCTAAGCATTTAAACAGTGTGCTGCGTGTGACGCGTGATGTTGTATTACTCATTTGCGAAATTGAGCATTAAAACCTGCAGTCTGAACGTAGCCTTAGTGAGAAAACAAGCCGGGCGGTAAATTAGTGTTTTTAATACTTGTACATGTATTTGATTCTTCTCCTCAGACGTCCAGCAGCTGTCGGTGGTGAAAGCAGAGGTTCCCCCTGAGCAGCAGGAGTGGCACTCCAGTCTGGACCAGGAGGACCCAGAGCCCCCCCCACACATTAAAGAGGAACAGGAGGAACTCTGGATCAGTCAGGAGGAAGAGCAGCTTCAAGGGCTGGAGGAGGCTGATATCAAGTTCCTGTTCACTTCTGTCAAGAGTGAAGAAGATGATGAAGAGAAAGCTCAGTCCTCACAGCTTCATGAAAGCCAAACTGAGGAGAACAGAGAGGCAGAGAGAGCAGAAGCTGATGGAGAGGACTGTGAAGGACCAGAACCAGCCAGGAACTCAGATCCAGATAGTCCTTTACAACCAGCTACTCATGACAAGACTGCAGACTCGTCTGAATCTCACACTAATGACAGTGCAGACTGGGAGGAGACTAGGGAACCTCAGTCAGGTTTAAACCCTCTGCAAAACAATGAAGTAGCTGTAAGTGATGTGGAATGTAATACTGGAAACACATCAGTTAGCTCCTCTGAATGTGCTGGAAGCTTTGGCCCCAAGAAACCTCTGCAGAACCACTCTGGAGTCCAAACAGGAGGGAAACCATTTTGTTGTTCAGTTTGTGGTAAAAGCTTCTCGCTGAATAAGACCTTAACGAATCACATGAGACTTCACTCAGAAGAAAAACGTTTCACCTGCTCATTTTGTGAATCACATTTCTCTTTCAGTAGCGAATTGATTAGACACATGAGAATCCACACGGGGGAAAAACCATTTAGTTGTTTGTTTTGTAGTAAAAGATTTGCACACAAGCAACATCTGAAACGACACTTGGTCCTCCACACAGGGGAGAAATCTTTTAGTTGTTCAGTTTGTAGTAAAAGATTTGCTAGATCTGAAACTCTGAAACAACACATGGCCGTCCACATGGGGGAGAAATAATTATTTGTTAAAGGTGCAATATGTAATACTGACAGCCAGCGTTTAAAATGGTTACTGCAGTCCAAATTCAGAATACTGGAGAGAGCTGGCCCCTCCTCCCCAGACTCAAAGTTTCCAGGGTTTCCAGGTTGAGAACGCTGAACCCAGTGTCCCATAATCAGTATGTTTACATGCACTTATACCATGGTCTGGGTGAATACTCGATTCTGATTGGCTGCAGGGTGTCCATTAAAAAGTGATGTAGGACACCTACTAAAGGAGTTCGGTGAAACTGACTCTTTACTGTTCTATATGAATGCGCTACATTAAATCAAAAAGGAAATGTGGATTTATTGTTTCCAAATCGTCCTCTGAACACCACAGGATGGCGCTAAAACACACAGGCTGCAAGAAGTAAGTTCTACTGGCCCTCTGGACTGACTCAGTTTCACAGAGAATAACGTTATCTCACATCCCGTTCACTGTTCAGCTCGCTGCTTCAGGCTGCGCCGCTGCAGCCGACAGCAACGCTACACATCGCGGATCTAATTCTTCGTAAAAGTCGTTATATTGTTTTGGGGACAATGACATGTCTGATAGCTAGCTTGTCTTGTTGTTCAACATACTGTCAAATTATTTTTACTGATTGCCAACTGTACACAATGTTATTGACTTTGGATCTTGCTAGCATAGCGTTAGCTTTCTGGCTCGTAGCTAAACTGAAGGCTTCTATCAGCTGAGCGGACTATATAAATTTCTCCGGTTGCTAAGGGAGGCAAGTCGTATCTAAGGTTCTTCGTAATTCCTGGTGGAGAGAACAACGTTTGCATTGCATAAGAACCTGATGGATGGGAATGATTGTTCCAGGTATTAGTCAAACCGTCAGGCATAACCAGGGAAACAGAGTTATTGTTTGGATAAACTTTAGATTTCGATTGTAAAACTAATTAAAATATGAACTAATGTTTTAAAAATGTGTTATTTGGCAAGTGACCATGGTATAAGCGGGTTAATGCCCTTCGAGGTGTCCATTGTCAGGTAGTAATGGCCCTCGCCGTCGTCCATTAATACCTGACAATGGACACCTCGTCGGGCATTAACCCTTATGTAATATTCCGGTTTTTGCCCTAATTCCGAAAAAGATGATATTCAGACTAAGGTGTTTACGGGGCTAATGAGAGTGAATATTCCACTAATATTCCCGTTTACATGTAGCCGTGTAAAACATTTCAAAGTTTACCAGCGATGGAGGACTTGTTGGACGGTGCGAACACAGCGTCCCTCTTTCATTCTTTCAACCAGCTTCTTGAAAAGGTCGGTGTAGCGATGTGTGCGCATTTCCAAAAACCTGTTGATATCCAAGTCTTTGATAATGTTTAAAAGTAGCTGTGTTTCTCCTTCTTATCGGGTCTCCAGCCCTGCAAACTGTTGGCCTGTTGATTTGTGTACAGCAACCACAGAAACACACAGAGCTGACCATAAGCCTGCGGTAAAAACCCAGATTGAGACACATATTCTGAATGCGCTGTATACATGTCCAAGGAATGCCTCTAAAATCCGAATAAGACCGGAATATCCCACACATGTGACATTTACTAATTAATCTAATTAGTATATGAAAGTGACTTTGATGAGGGAAAGAAGTAAGAACGCTCGGGCGACAATCTTTCCCTCTTAAAAGTTTGCATTTTTACTGTTCTGGAAATGAAGGAGCTCTTATTGAATAATTCAGAGTTGTTGAATTTTATTGTGAAGGAAGGAAGTATGATCTGGTAGTTTTGACAGCATTGATGGGACTTAATACCCCCCCAAAAAAACAGCAAAGGCCAATGTTTACAGCGAGGAGATGGTTATGGCCGAGGGTAGCGCACGGCTACTTCACCGCTGATAGCGTACTTTAGCCGGCTCATGTAAAGTAAAAGCTAAAGTAAACCGTTAAAACGATATAGTGTTAGAAAAGGTAAGAAGTTACGCTGAAGTTTTACACCATTAAATTAACTGAAAACATTAATAGATCATTTATATTCATATTTGAACAGATATTGTGATAGAACGTTAGCCAATAAGTGTCCAAACGTGGACACAGTGACGCTAATCAGAAAATGCTATATCCGGAAAAAGGCCTTATTCTGAATATCCAACCGGAATATGCTGTTGACGTGACCTGTATCAAATTCAGAATAATAATCGTGGAATATTGGTGTGCATGTAAACGTACTGAATGTTAGCCAGATGCTAGTAGTCATCCAACATTCAGATTTTCTGTTCTACTTTCAAGAACAGAAAATCACTTGTGTACTAACTATTTTGAGTGCATAGGCTGTTCACACTGAAGTGTGGCCACATGCAGTGCACTGCTCGGATGCTGAACTCAAAGCGGCCAATTGTTGAGTTTGGATCACTGGACACTACTTACACTCGACGGTCGCCATCTTTGCGATGCCCCCAATGTAATTTTAAAGTAGGGCTGGGCGATAAATCAATTTTATCGATTAACTCGAATGTGTAGTCAACGTGGATTTGTAGACTGCTGACTGGGACTACGAAATATGATCATCTAACCCCAATTTTAGCTTCGCTTCATTGGCTCCCGATCCATTTTAGAATTCAGTTTAAAATTCTGCTGTTTGTTTTTAAAGCTCTTAATGATCAAGCTCCCTCATATATTTCTGATCTTCTTACACCCTTGGCATACACTAGATCTTTAAGATCTTCTGATCAGGCTCTTTTATCGATCCCTTGCTCCCGTCTTAAATCTAAGGGAGATAGAGCCTTTGCTGTTGCCGCCCCACGCCTATGGAACAAATTGCCCCTCGACATCCGTCTTGCACCTACAATTTCAATTTTTAAATCAAAATTGAAAACATATCTGTATTCCCTGGCATTTTAAATTGTTTTCTGATGCTGTCTTTTGTCTTGTTGGCTGTTTTACTGTTTATTTGTTTTTGCTTTTACCCTGTTCAGCACTTTGGATAGCCCCGCTATGTTTAAATGTGCTATATAAATAAAATTTACTTACTTACTTACTTACTTGTTTAAATGAAAAATCGATTTTCTCCTTAACATCCGCCGACGCTCCCCTCTGGGCTCCTGTAGCTCCGAACGGGCTCATCCCTCCCCCCGCGCGTTTGCCATAGAGATACACAAACAACATGGCAGCGACAGGGACTAACATTCATTATTTTCTTAACCAGTCGTTTCATTACTTACTTATGCGTAACCTCCGCCGAAATGACCGGCCGCTCGCGGTGCTCTGTCCCCGGCTGAGAGTCACCTATTCTGGGATAACTGAACCACCAGCTACAGCTGACCTGAAGGAGCACCATGCGGGGCACCAGAGGCGGTGTTGAGGAACTCTTTTGCGGCTCAACACATCTACTAAAATGCCGCTGATACAACCGAGCTGTGACGGAGGTCTGTAGTGGCTTAAACAACTTGCAATCGCCGCTGTGTAGCACGGAGCTCCGCTTCTACATTTGTTTTTATCGCTACGAAGGAGCTTGCTACAGGTATGCTACATTCAAGAGACAATGGGATGTTAACGTACGTTACTCAGCAACAGGTGGAAATAGGGGAAAGGTTGCGCAATAACGTTAAAATGATTTGAACTTTTAGCGAGGAACGAGAAGTGAATTACCACCTGTATGTGTGAAAACAGCTTTATCTCACGCATCCGTTTTGTTGTTGAATATATAAGCCCCAAAAAAACAACCTAACCACAATTTATATTTCCACAAAATTGGCATGAATAATCATAATGGTATACATGCCCCATGTGTGTGTATGAGTCAAAACAAAATAAAACTTGTTTTGAACAATTTCTTTGTCATCTGCAGATTGATTTTAAGTAGAGGGAGAAAAAAATTGATTTAAATCTTAAATCGGATTTTTTTTGAAAAAATCAGGGATTATATTTTTAGGCCATATCGCCCAGCCCTTTTTTAAAGGTGCAATATGTAATATTGCGTGTAATACTGGCAGCTAGCGGTTAAAATAGTTACTGCACTACCAATTCAAAATACTGGAGAGTCGTCTCCCCCGCCCCCTCCTGCCCAGACTCGAAGTTCACGGAGGTTGCCAGGCTGAGACCGCAGCATTCAACAACAACGTTGCTAGACACTTTTCTCACATAGCCAGACATTACTTCACAGCACAGCAGAGTAGCTAACGGTAGATGCGGGCTATATTGACAGTCATAAAAGCTCGTGCTCACGCGGAGCTCTGTAACTGACAGACACACTTTTTCGGCTTAAAATTACAGTATGAACCGCTAAAAACACAACAACCTCACCGTCCTCTCCACACGCCAGTCAGGCACACTTCCTCGGCTTAGAATTACAATACGAAACGCTAAAAATACCACTACCTTACCGACGGAACACACTTCATTGGCTTAGAATTACAGCAACAATCGCTAAACACACCGCAAACTCACAGTCCTCTCTTCCCGATTTACAGCCCCCCTCTCGTGGCTTAAAATAACTCACCGTTGTCGGCTCCAGCCGCTGACGAGGCTACACGCTGTAAACAGCCATGGGCTTGCCTGGGTCTCCGGTAACGTTAACAGGTAGCAGGGTTAGCATGGCGGCGTTAGCCAGGACCAGTCGGGATCACTTTACTGGCTGTGTCTCAATTGTTTTTGCGAGTAACCAACTCGGGTACTTTAGCTATATAATTCAATGTGAGAACACAAATGTTGAAATGACAAAAAATGTCCCTAGTAGCTGTGATAAATTAGCCTGAAGCTAATGCTTACCGGTTCAGGAGAAAATAAGCCAACTCTGCGTCCTTTTGGGCTCTAAGCTGTCTCCATCTTTCAAATACATCTCCATTATTTACCAGGGGGTTGTTATGTCTCTGGTCACGCAACTGTTAGAAACATGCTGTTTTCTTTTTTTTAGGTCGGGTAGAATCTATCTCCATTGATCCTGTTTGTTTGTTTGCTGCTTTCATGGCTGTACTACCGTTACAGCTGTAGCGCTGGGTTTACGTTTTACAGGTATATCTGGCAACCCGGCCTGGCTGTCAAACTGGGCCGTTGATAACAACACACAGATCAAAACATAAACATAAATTCCGTCACGGAATGTAAATTTCAAAAGAAAAAATACTGAAATTAGCATTGTTGTCAGAAAAGACAGTATTTCAGTTTAACATGTTTCCTTAATATCTGATGAGGCATTGGTGTCATTTTTGGATTTATTACAGTACAAATATTACATATTGGACCTTTAAAGTTGTTATGCAGTGGTTGTTATTGAAACAGCGAAACGAGAACTAAACAAATGTGACATATGCAGTTTCTTTAAAGGTCCCATGGCATGAACATTTTACTTTATGAGGTTTTTTAACATTAATATGAGTTCCCCCACCCTGCCTATGGTCCCCCAGTGTAAACCGAGCCCTGGGTATCCTGCTCTGCCTTTGAGAAAATGAAAGCTCAGATGGACCAATCAGGGAAATCTTCTTCTTTGCATTATGAAGGTCAAAATAACCACTATTTTTTTTTTTTTTTTTTTTTTTTTCCCCCCCCCTTTTGGGGCCCCCCCCCCGGGGGGTTTTTTTTTTTCCTGCGCGCCAGCAGTTGGTCAAGGAATTTCAGGAAAGAGACTTCAGATACAGTATTAGGGGACCACTAAGGCCTATATAAAAGAGACTTCAGATACAGTATTAGGGGACCACTAAGGTCTATATAAAAGAGACTTCAGATACAGTATTAGGGGACCACTAAGGTCTATATAAAAGAGACTTCAGATACAGTATTAGGGGACCACTAAGGTCTATATAAAAGAGACTTCAGATACAGTATTAGGGGACCACTAAGGTCTATATAAAAGAGACTTCAGATACAGTATTAGGGGACCACTAGGTCTATATAAAAGAGACTTCAGATACAGTATTAGGGGACCACTAAGGCCTATATAAAAGAGACTTCAGATACAGTATTAGGGGACCACTAAGGCCTATATAAAAGAGACTTCAGATACAGTATTAGGGGACCACTAAGGCCTATATAAAAGAGACTTCAGATACAGTATTAGGGGACCACTAAGGCCTATATAAAAGAGACTTCAGATACAGTATTATGGGACCACTAAGGTTATATAAAAGCATACAGTTTCCAGGAGTCCTTTGTTCTTAATTCATACCTTTTAATTTGATGTCACCGGTACTGTTAGTTTGTTATGACCATATTCCAAAACTCAAAACCTTTTGATTTAATGATCACTTGATCTGTTTTGTAGCACTATAATAACCCTGGTGTGGAAATTCCATTTTACATGTCCACTTTATTTTCTTGTTGGCATATATGTGCAGTTAGGTTAAAAAAATCTGCTGTATTCATTGGTTTAAGAGGATGATGTTAATTTATTTTGATTGAAAAGTTAATATATATTTAAGTTTGTTCGTTTTTCTTTTTTTAAATCTTGCATTAATAATTATTATAATAATTAATAATAATAATTTTCTTAAGAGAATTTTCCATTTTGTCAAATTTTACAATAAAAATACATTGAGACAAGTAAAAGATGGCCTTCAGCACATTTTTTATGGTTGCTTTTAAACTTGCATCAAATAGTGAACTGCATACTAGACTTGCATGCATGTACAAATCACCAGCAGAAAATATTGTGCTAGTATTAGTATTTAACTACAAGAAGCAAGACAGTTGCAAGCCTTTAATTAGAGTTATGTAAAGCTTTTGATGGGACAGTTAGGTCCTAGAGATGTGGTGACAACAGCTGCGTAGAGGGGGCCCAATTAGATTTTTTGTCATGGGGCCCAAAATTCCTGCCGGTGCCCCTGCATAGTTTTAGGGAAGTGTTGGGGATTACCTCCTCTGTGTCCCCCACCTTTTGGGACATTGTGTCTGACTCCAATAAAAGACCTATATATCCCTACGCATTAGTTAAATTGGTATTACATTGATCCTAAGCAAGAGCCAAATAAGACGATAAGATAAAGTCAAATACATTCGTTTAATCAGTCAAGCATCGGAGTTACAATACACAGATCTGTGGGATCACAAGGCACGCAGAGACTAAGTTTCCCTAGCAACAGACAAAAAGCCGGAGCCGGTCCACTTATCTCTAGACCACATATGTCAAACTCAAGGCCCGCGGGCCAAATCCCGCCCCTCGCAGATTATGATCCAGCCCGCATATCAATTTAGGTCCACAATACATTTTGGCCCATCTAGTTTTTGTCGCTGTCTGACGTTGTTGTTGGGGTTTTTATATGCAATTTGTAACTTTTTCCGACATTTTTGTCACTTTTTACGACGTTTTTGGGCACTTTTTTCTATGATGACTGAGGAACTTTTTTCCTGACTTCTTTAGGACTTTATGTCGACCAAACTGTAAGTGAGAAGACTATATGACACATGCAATAATACAGTCAAAGATATTTGACTTTTTCAATTAAATAAACACATTGATGTGTTTCTTATTTTCCAGCGTGGCCCTCTGGGAAATTGGGTTTGAAACCCCTGCTCTAGACTGTCAGACCTTGTGAGCCCCGATCTATTCTTCCCCTCATCTCTCAAACTTTCTTTCTTGGGCCCCCTCTTCTTCTCCAGCACAGGGACTGTTATCTTCACACAACACACGCCAGGGTGGGGGCCACTGTGTTATGTCTCGTCCTCATTTGCTCTCATTTCACTTATTATTACCCCTTGTACTTTGCTCGAGACTCATGACCTTTAACTACTCTATAGTTATAGCTTAAGCTAAACCTTCTGTGAGTTTCCTTTGTTCGGGAAATGCAGATGCGTCTTGCCCGGAGAACTTGTAACCACAGTCTCTATGACAGCACACAACTCAAAAACACACTTGGTCTCTTATGGAAACCTTTTACATTCTTATTATATTTATCTGCAAATAGTGAGAACATTCTTCTACAGAAGCAGATGTAAAAATCTTCCATTTTGATTTTATTTAAGTAAATGTATATAAAACAAGTTTTACAATTCCTAAGCAACAGTGCTTAGTTACCGCAACTGTGGCAAATATTGAAGTACAATCTTAAACTGCAGTTGGCTGAGCTTTACAACTGTTTTTTATCCTTTATTTAACATAAATTGAACAGATTACTTGAGCATTTGTTTTAGTAAATATAGATTTAACAGAGACAAACTTTGTAAACAAAAACAGGAAAACATTCACATCCTAAAACATAGTTCCTGTACATCACAACAAAGAAACTGGAACTGAAATCTTTGCTGAAATGAGTGAACGTGCCAGATTCTCCTTCCATGAAGGTGCACATAGAAACAGAATCACTCTGATATATCAAAGACACGTTGAAGAAGAAACAAGGATGAACACACTTAACCACACTTCTTTTTCAGATGCAGTCATACTTCAGTTATGGCACAAAAACACAGTTTCTACAGTAAAGCAAAAACAAGGAAGTACTGGGGTTGGGTATGGTTTGGTTTTTTTCTGGCACCGTTGTGAACTTATTGTTTTAGCCTAGTAACTTTAAACTGGAGAGAAACGTTGCTGAAAGAAGGTTAAATATTTTGCTCCAGTTTCACGACTGCTGATAATTCGGCTCAAACTATAGAGCTGTATAGGCCAGGGCTCAACTCTAACTTTTTAAAGTTGTTGCTGGCTTGGCAACCAGGCATCAGCTTTTGGTTGCCAAAATTAACGATACAGTTGCCATGTCTTAAACTGCCTGAATTTAGAGCAATTCATTTCTTATGTAACTATAAGAAACCACACATTTTAATAATAAAACAATGAGAGAATGGCTTGCAATATAATTTCCCATCCCTCTCAAATAGGGGTCCAACGGATCACAAAACTCCTGGATCGTATCCCGCTTTTGAGTCACAGATCTGATAAATTTTCAGATCAGCCCAAAAAAGGGGGGAGTTTAAATGATTATTAAAAAAAGTTATAACAATAACTTTTAACAATAACTTCTTTCACCAGTAAATTGCTGTTAAACGCCAAAAACAGATGAGAAAAGGATATTTTACAATAACTATCAATGCACCACAAGTTTTACCAGCTTTAAGTAAACGCAACCTTTATTCAAGTCTGTTTTTTTTCCGACAACAGCAGTGACCAAGTGCTAGCTAGTTTGTGTCTTTTAGATCATAGCTTTAGCGGCAGACTGTTGTACGTCCCACTGTTGGAATCCTCTACAATACAGTCACACTTTTACACTGTTTAGCTGTCAGAATTTTAACCGTTTAAGCGGGACAATTTCATAGTGGTTGGTGTAAACCGGGACATTTTAGCGTCCCGACAGGCTTTTGTCGGGACTCGGGACAAGCAACTCAAAATCGGGACTGTCCTGGTCAAACCGGGACGTCTGGTCTGCCTATACTAGCGTGTATAGGCCATATACACCCTATACTAGCGTGACATGCAGCGATGCCTCTGTTGCTTCTAACGTCTGTTTTGGAGCATTAGAGAGCAGCTCAGACATTTAAGAGGCACCGAAACATAACATTTTAACTGGATTTTAACATACACCTTAACGGCGTGAAGAGAAAATTGCGTTGCCTGTATCTTTTCACGGCCAACGCGAGTGTGTGGAAAGCGGTCAGACAACAGCTGAAGAAAGATAGATAGCTAGATACTTTATTGATCCCCAAGAGGAAATTCAAGGTCCCAGTAGCCTAAAGACATCACACACAACATACACATACCTCATAAACAGGATAACATAACAAATCCACATGAATAATATGGACAATAAAAGAAAAGATACTAAATAAAAAAATCCACATGAATGTACTAAAGGATGTATAAGCATAAGACGCTGAAATGTTGTATAGGTGTTTAAACTTTAGGAGACAACCAAATAGAATATTGGCGTCTTTTGAAATAAGATTTTCCAGTTTTGTAAGTTTTTATTTGTTTTTATACAGTATATTCTATAAAACTAAATATTGAACATCTGATTGCCAAAGGGGGCACCCAGCGAAATTGTTGCCAATTGATTCAATTACTGTTGAGCCCTGATAGGGGACATTTAATACTTAATATATAATAATATAATATTTAATAGAATTAATAAATACATGAAATACCAAAATGCACAGTGTGAGACACACAGTCCTTTATTTACAATCCTATCTTGCACTACATCGTTAGTAAAGACAAGTTAAACCAACTCTGAGCTTCCTGAACGATAGCGGTCAATCAAGGTAGACTAATGAGCTCCCTGAGGGTGAGATCTGCTTGAAAGTGACCAATCATAAGAGGACCAGTGCCTCCCTTGGTTTCCAAAATGTCAAAAGTCTGTTTCATTTGGGCAAGCAGATATCAAATCGGAGAGCTGAGTTTACCTGCGAGGGCGTGTATGCCCTCCAGCGCTCGCAGAGCAGACACTCTGGGCCAGATGTACGTACATTTTCAAACGCAGCGTTATCAGCGCCATGGCCTACCCGCAGAAAGTGCGTAAATTGCGCTGTAGCAAAGCATTAAGTACTGGTGCTATGATATGGCTGAGTGCAGACTGCGATATTCCCACTGCTGATGCTATGACTGTTTGAAATGATCCTGATATATTTGTAATGTAGCGAGGAGTTTAACAACTGTTGGAATGGAATGTGAACGCTGAGTCGGAGATTCAATGTCATCTTTGATTTCTTCCAGTAACTGTAATATTGCATGGCTGCTTAATCTGTAACGCTTAATGATTTTGTGTTCACTCAACTGAAAAAGTGCGATCCTTGTGGCAATAATCTTTTCAGCTAGTCTCCTTGGCCTACGTCTCCGTCTTGCTCGGATTACTGCCGCCATTTCACCAGGAGGCATATGCGAGGAAACCCACATCCTGGTTTACACCTGCTTTTAAGAGGCGGAGAATTTTCACCGCAAAACCGAGGCACACTTTCACGGGTGGTTTTTGTACATACCACGGAATACATAATTTGGCGCACTTTATGCTTCTCTTCCCATCTCTTCATGGGAAACTCTCACTGTCCCCTTGACCCTCCCGCGAATGCATATGCATGATATGGAAAAGCGCAATGTGCTATTACCTCAGTGTGGCCTTTTTGTACATACCTCTCCATGCTTTTACGCTCACGTTCCGAAACAAATACGCCTCAAGTGGGCGCAAAAGCATTAGTACATCTGGCCCTCTGTGGCGCGTGGTGGCAGCTATGTGCACATTCTAATTAGTTTTATAAACGAAGGTGCCATTCTTTCCCTTTCCCTGTGTTTTGTTTCAAGCTCTAACTGCCTGTACAACTCTCTATTATTGGATTAGTGCGTGAAGACTACTATCTGCCCATGAGAAATGATACAATTCGACTCGTGAGCATGTTTCATTGTGCTCGAGAGATATGATATAATCCTGACGCCCTACGCAGTGGCTGGAAAACAAAATAGAGGAAAATGAAACAGAATTACAATGATTGCACAGTTCCAGTTTGGCTGAAACAGCTTATCTATGAGTCTGTATCAGCCTAAAGTCTGACACTTTTTAGCTGATCAGTGTTGAACCAAGTCCTGCCCTCAGAACGTTAATCCTGCTGCAAAGGAAATTGGCTCAGCAAGCATCTCTGCAGCTTAATTTATTTCTACTGCTCTCAATAACACACATGATTTTTCACACAATAGAGCTATGTGAATCTTGAACTACAAACTGAGCAACTTAATGGTTTTCCCCCCGTGTGGATTCTCTAATCTAAGAGTCTAGTCTAATCTAGGGCTGTCAGCATTAACGCGTTAATCGCGATGCGATTAAGGGCCGAGAATAACGCGTAAATTTCTTTTAATCGCATTCCGCCATTTATTAATTTATTTTACACTTCACTCAGCTTCACGTCGTGCCTAACAATGGCCCTTGGCTATTGTAAAATCACAATAATCTAGCTAGACTACTATTTTGACCCTTTACCGCACCTTTACTTATCATCGAGCTGCCATACTTCCTCCTAAGACATCCTGCTGCTGCAGGCTGCAGGCATGATGGAGAAAGACAGCAGCAACACAATTCTAAATGGAGCTTTTTATTTTCCAAAACTCCCGGACAAGTCGAAAGCCATGTGCACACTGTATAAAGCCGAATTAAAATATCGCCAAAGTATGTCAAGCTTGAGCTACCACCTATGAGCTAAGCATAGTACAGTTAACGTGACTCAGGTTGATGCTTAAAGACGTACTACAGTTGGCATGTTCTGAATTGTGCAATAATGACAGATTCACACATTTTTCTTTTTTTACAGTAAATAAATAAACATACAAATCTTAAAGTCAAGTTCATAAAGCAACTTTCTTTGCATTCATTTGATTCCCAATCAAGATAAACTGGTAAAAATTTATTTCCATTGTTAATATGTACTTAAAAACAGGTATGAAATGCAAAATAATAGAATTTTTATTAATCGTGATTAACTATAGAAATTCAGCGATTAATCGCAATTAAGAAAATATTTATCGTTTGACAGCCCTAGTCTAATCAAATCGGTACTGGTACTGAATATTGTTTGAGCAGGTTAAAAAAAAACAAAAAAAAACTTTCTTCTGAATGAAGATTCATGAGAGTTGTTAAGGTCTTCTTCAGAAAGAATCTTTTCCTACCAACTGAGCAACAACAGTTCCCTTATTTGATTGCTCCTCGGTCCTTGAACTGGAAGTTGTTCTGGCCCTCCTTCGTGAAGGCCGTCTCAAAGCTGTTATTCCTGCCTTGAGGAGCTAGGATGGAGGAGGGACCTCTGAGGAGCTATGAGTGAGGATACTCCAAGATGCAGGAGGTACCTCTGAGGAGCTATGAGCGAGGATACACGAGAGCAGCCTTCCCGAAAGCCATGCAGCTGAAAGACGTTGCTAACTGCTTCAGAGGAAAGGATGTCTCATCCGTCTCTCCCATGCTTCCTCGGTGGGACAGACTAAGCTGGGAGGAAGGGAGGAAAGTGGATGAAAACAGAGATGCAATTCAAGGGAACTCAGATTCAGCACTTCTGTGGACGACCATGTGTCGTTTCAGATGTTGCCTTCGTGCAAATCTTCTATCACAAACTGAACAACTAAATGGTTTTTCCCCCCTGTGGACAGCCAAGTGTTCTCTCAGAGTTTGCTTTTGTGTAAATCTTTTACTACAAACTGAGCAACTAAATGGCTTTTCACCCGTGTGGACAGTCAAATGTTGTCTCAGAGTTTGCTTTAGTGCGAATCTTTTACCACAAACTGAACAACTAAATGGTCTCTCCCCCGTGTGGACAGCCAAGTGTCGTCTTAGATGGGTTTGCTGTGTAAATGTTTTATCACAAACTGAACAACTAAATGGTTTTTCCCCCGTGTGGATTCTCATGTGTTTAACCAAATAGCTGCGCTGACCAAAAATTGCTTTACAAACCGAGCAGGTTAAACATTTCCCTTCTGAATGAAGTTTCATGTGGTTTGTTAAAGTCTTCTTAAGAGAGAATCTTTTATCGCAAACTGAACAACTAAATGGTTTCTTCTTTGCGTGGACAGCCAAGTGTCGTTTCACATCTGACTTTCGTTTAAATCTTTTATCACAAACTGAACAACTAAAAGATTTCTCCCCTGTGTGGACAACCAGATGTCGTTTCAGATTGCTAGGGTCTGCAAATGTTTTTTTACAAACTGAACAACTTAATGGTTTTTCACCTGTGTGGATTCTCATGTGTACAACTAAATTGCTAGGCTTAAAGAAACTTGCTTTACAAACTGAGCAGGTTGAACTATTTTCTTCTGAGTGAAGTTTCATGTGACTGGTTAAGGTTTTCTTCAGAGGGAATCTTTTACCACAAACTGAGCAACTAAATGGTTTCACTCCTGTTTGGACTCCAGAGGGTTTCTGCAGATGTTTTTTGCGGCCAACGCTTCCAGCACATTCAGAGGAGCTAACTGATGTGTTTCCAGTATTACATTCCACATCACTTACAGCTACTTCATTATTTTGCAAAGGGTTTAAACCTGACTGAGGTTCCCTAGTCTCCTCCAAATCACCGCTGGCATCAGTCTGAGATTCAGAGGAGTCTGAAGTCTTGTCATGAGTAGCTGGTTGTAAAGGACTATCTGGATCTGAGTTCTTGGCTGGTTCTGGTCCTCCACAGTCCTCTCCATCAACTTCTGCTCTCTCTGCCTCTCTGTTCTCCTCAGTTTGGCTTTCATGAAGCTGTGAGGACTGAGCTTTCTCTTCATCATCTTCGTCACTCTTCACAGGGACAGGAGTGAACGGGAACTTGATATCAGCCTCCTCCAGCTCTTGAAGCTGCTCTCCCTCCTGACTGGTCCTGAGTTCCTCCTGTTCCTCTTTAATGTATGGGGGGGGCTCTGGGTCCTTCTGGTCCAGACTGGAGCTCCACTCCTGCTGCTCAGGGGGAACCTCTGCTTTAACCACCGACAGCTGCTGGACATCTGAGGAGAAAAAGGAAATACATGCACACGGAGAAAATTGTTAGAAAACTGTAATTTCATGTTGACAAGAGCTCTTTACAGGGCTCCAAACTACAACCAAATCATTGCATTCTGCGATTATTTTTTCAAAAGTGCAAGTACTTTTTACAACTATTCACATGTATGCAACCTGTAAATTTGACATTATGCTTAAATGAATGTGAGGCAGTTCAGCCCGTTATCACAGAAACACATATGAAGCACATATATGTACAAATAATTAAAGTTATCTCGTTATTGTAGTAGTTTGTGAAATCTAAACTGTGTTTTTCTCTTCGCGATCAGACAGCGACACTCAGTGGCAGCTTGGTGGAACTGCAGCAGCCAGGCTGAGTGTTTCTATTCCTGCTTCTAAACAACAGATTAACACCCAAACTAACGGCATTAAATGCAGATTTCAGCCTACAGACATATTTATTGTTCAGAAGCAGCAAACACACCAAGACTATTGGTTAAAGTGCAAGAGATTTTCTTTCTGCTTTTACTTGATGGCATTTTATTTAAACGTGTTTAACATCAGCATTAAAGATGTACAGTACATCTACCTCGCTTCATTCCATGGACATTTGGACTCTTTATAAATTACTACTTTAACTGACGGATATGCTTATTTTCAGGAGAAAAACCAAAGTGTTATTCACGGTAATAAAATTACCACCACTGATATGAATCTGTATATCAGCTGTACTCAAATACAAGTATACAGTTTTTAGAGGTGGGGGGTGGAGGGGGGGGCTACAGATTAGGTGTCCCTAAAGAAACGCGTATCTAACAGTAGTTCCGCATTACATTAATTTATTTGCATTCATTTGCACAAAGAAAATACACACTGCTGGGTGTTTTTTTTTTTTTGGAGCTATTGAGGAGGAGGGGGTGGCCTTGACCAACTGCCACTTTGCTCGTTTGAAAGCCATGTCTCTGTCTCATGGGTGGGCCAAATTCTCTGGGAGGGCAAAGCAGAGAAAGGGGAGGTAACCTTGCTCCTTATGACCTCATAAGGAGAAGATTCCAGATCGGCCCATCTGAGCTTTCATTTTCTCAAAGGCAGAGCAGGATACCCAGGGCTCGGTTTACACCTATCACCATTTATAGCCACTGGGGGACCATAGGGAGGCTGGGGGAACTCATATTAATGTTAAAATACCTCATAAAGTGAAATTTTCATGCCATGGGACCTTTAACAATGTCAATGACGTCATACACATGGTACGGCCGGAGATACTGCTTTACGGCAAGCTCTGAGTCGCTTCCTTTGTTCTCTTGAGGCATCGACAACACAGCTGACAGGTTAGGCTCTCCTTGTCAATACACGTGCTAGAAAGAGGTTTGCTAATGTTTTAAAGTTCCTTTTCAGATGCCACCAAGCGGGATCTCTGGTCATAATCAATCCTTCACTGACCAATCAGCATTCATTAGCTGAATGGTAGCATGCTATGGGCAACAAAGACTCAACCTGTAAGGAATCGAAAGGATATAAGTACTCGTTCATTCAACTTTCGACCTATAATCGATGTTGAACTTGCAAAAACTACAATCAAATCTGATGCCACCAAGCGGGATCTCTGGTCTAGCTCCATAGAGTCCCATTCATTTGGCACTCGCCTGCGATCACCCCCAGTGGAACTCTGGTGGAACCAAATTCGGTACAATGGGGCTAAATAGGGAGTAAAAAGGACGGACTTTGGGGACATCATGGCTTGCAAACAAACAAAGCATGGCAGTTGGTCAAGGCCACACCCCCACCCTCCACCTTGCCCCCCTCTCTCGTCCTCAATAGCATTTAAAGGAACACGCCGACTTATTGGGAATTTAGCTTATTCACCGTAACCCCCAGAGTAAGACAAGTCGATACATACCCTTCTCATCTCCGTGCGTGCTGTAAAGCTGTCTGACGGCTCCAGCGGCATCAGCCCATCACAGAACAGGCAGGGAAATGGTTCCAGTAATCCTACGTGCTCGATGAGTGACAAAATCGCCAACATGTTCCTATATACATGTTGTGATTTATAGTCATTAGCGTGTACAATAAACAGCTGAGACACAGCCATCTTCTAACCGTAAACAAACTGGGAACTATATTCTCAGGCGGAAGAATATAGTACTTGTGCGGAGGATATGCTCGCGCAGCAAGCCTGTCTGAGAATATAGTTCCGGTGTGTTTAAGGATAGAAGATGGCGTGTCTCATGTTACGTTGTTTTTTACTACGCTGTGACTCTCAAATCACAACATGTAAACAGGAACATGTTGGCGTTATTTTGTCACTTTGTCTCAGTGAGCAGTGGGCTAGTTGGAACCAGTTACCTGCAGGATCTGTGCTGGGCTAAGCTAATGCTGGAGCCGTCAGACAGCTTTACAGCACGCACAGAGATGAGAAGGGTATGTATCGACTTGTCTTACTCTGGGGGTTACGGTGAATAAGCTAAATTCCCAATAAGTCGGCGTGTTCCTTTAAAGATACAGACACAGAAAAGGCACATCCTAAGGAAAGTTCATTGTGGGGCTGGCTCTAGTGGCTGTAATTCTGCACCAAGGCTGAATTTCAGGAAAGAGACTTCAGATACAGTATTAGGGGACCACTAAGGCCTATATAAAAGCATCCAAAAAGCAGCATGTCATAGGACCTTAAAGCAAAAATATCACGGTTTCACGGTATTGCAATTACAGCTTTCAAATGTTTTATTTTGAAATGTCTGGGTAAAAAGCTGCTAGCTGATACCTTAGGAACGGTATGATGGAAAACTTTAGTGGATTTAAAACAGTGACTTTTTCAAACCATGGTATACCTTGAAACCAGTAACCGGCCAATGCCTATATGGTAACAGTTCACACAGAGTACAGAACATGGGATGAATCACAGAGGATTATCTTTACCTGTTTAAGTACGCACTGGTCAAAGAGAGACTGAAGAAGTGATGATCTTTCTTTAACAAATAACCAATAACTTAAATTTCGATGATACAGAAAGGTTCCCTAAAGCTGATTACATTCTCTAAAACAGCCTGATAAAAATTAAAACATTCAAGACTGCAGCGGCCACTGCTCCATATTAGATCAGAGTCTATCCTCTGTGGGTTCTCATATGCTGTATTAAACCTGAAGCATGACAGAATCTTTTCCTGCAGGTCTTGCAAACGTATGGCTTCTCCCCTGTGTGGGCTCTTCTCACGTGGACCAACAAGCCACTACTACGTATATATGGGGGTTCTCATGTGGATTTTCAAGTTATCTTTACGTCCAAAGTCTTTTCCACATGTTTTGCAAGAATAAGGCTTCTCACCTGTGTGGATTCTCATATGCTTTACTAATGCTGAACCGTCATAGAATCTTTTCCCGCAAATCTTGTAAATGTACGGCTTCTCACCTGTGTGAGTTCTCATGTGGACGTTGAAAACATCCTTACGTCTGAAATCTTTTCCATGTTTTGGAAGAATAAAGCTTCTCACCTGTGTGGATTACACTTTAAGTTTTTCCCACGTGTCACATATGAAAGACTTTTTACCTGTTTGAGTATTAGGGTGAATCTCTGACATGTTAGTGTTGTCTACGTTGTCACTGTTACTTCTGCTCTTGCATCGTCTCTTCTTTGGTTCTGGCTCTGCATGTCTAGTTGATCCTGAGTCATAGTTGCCTCCTTTCTGATCTTGGCTCTCAGCTTCATTAGAGTTGTGAAAGAGGAGCTGGTGGTCACTGTTTGCTTCTGATACCACAGAGGTTATAACTGGCATGCTGGCTAAAGACTCTTTCTCTGCTGCACTTAGAGTGTCATCATCAGGATTGAAGTTCAGAGTCTGACCTTCACTGTGGTCACTTTCCTCATAAGTTGGAGTCAACATAAAGGTATCAGTCTCCTGCTTCAGTACAAGCTGCTCTCCCTTCTGACTGGTGCACAATTCCTCCTTTTCCTCTTTAATCTGTGGAGGCTCTGGGTCCAGACTGGAGTTCCTCTCCTGAATACAGAGGTGCTGGTCAGAGAGAACCTCCTCCTCCTTACAGACATGTTGCTGTGGGAGCTCTGGAGGGACAGACAACAAAAGAAATAGGATACCACTGTCATTAGAGTAAAGAACAGAACACTTGTTCTTTTTTTTGAGAACATATACTATAAAAATAATTAATGGCGCTTCAGGGGGCTAAAAAGTGAAGCCAATTCTGAAGCTCATTAAAGCTGCATTCTGTCTAATTTTCAGCAGGGGGAGACTCCAGTGGCTCCAAAAATAAGTCTGATCTATAAGAGTATAAGAGAAAATAACCCTACTTTTCATTTAATTTACAACCTTTTCATAATGAGTTTATGGTCTCAATCGCTAGTTTCAAATCTTCAATATAGCAGCATGATGTTAATTTAGTAAATTATGGTCCTATTTATTTAGAAATAGACGATAAAGCAGGGGATGATTTAGGGCCTGGCTACACAGCCACCTGTCAATCAGGACAGAGGCTTAGGCTGCGTTTAGACTAGATTGCACAAATGCATCTTCATTTCAGAGAAAGAAAAAGGACATGCTGTGCTTCGTTGTTTGGCAAACAGTCAGCTACCATACAAACTCCTCAGCAGTTCAGTGGTTGCATTTTTTTTTAACCCTCATAGTGTTTCAAAACTTTCTTGTGGCAGCGATAGAGGCAGTGATGTTTCCTGTTCTCACACTGCCTCAAAATGGACTGACAAGTCTGATCTCCGCTTACATGATAGGCCACCGCAGCGTGACGTGGGGTAGCATTTCTCTAAAAGTTGAGTTGGCCTCAACTTTCCACCAAAGCCCGCTGCGGTTTTTTCTTTCCGTCTTGCCCCACTGCGGCCCCCGCCGCACCATAATTTAAAATTATTGGAAAGACGTGTTTTGGCTGCACCGTCTGACGGCGGGCAAGGAAATGTGAATGCACGCTTAGCGAAGCTAACCATGGCACTGTGTACATTAAAATAGACCTGATCTTGTTTTTGGGTGCTGTACGTCCTTAAACTTTGACCCTCTCACTGGGTTTTCACATCATCAAAGTTAATTGGAACAATTTTTGTCTCCGAAAAAGTATGTCTTGTTCAGAATTCGTTAGCATCTTGCCAACCAAACTAGCTAGCGCTAGCATTAGCTGGTAATGTTAATTTAATTGAAAGTTTGCAGATTTTCTATGTACTTTCGTACCTGCTGATGAACAGCAGTTCCCAGAGGTCCGCATTTACCCACAGGTAAAACAAACCAGAGACCTAGGGTATTTAGAAGATTTAGAAGGCTTTCCTATATATATTTACAATATACAGAGGGCTTCTGAGCAATTACCAGAACAGAAGGGTTTAGAGAAATGTATAGCACAGAATATATCAAAGTATAAAAGTTCTTGTAAATTTACAGCTTCTCACCTGTGTGAGTTCTCAATTGGACCAACAAGCCACTATTTTGGCTGAAATCTTTTCGACATGTTTTGCAAGAATAACCCTTCACACCTGTGTGGACTATCAGGTGTCTCTGCAATGCTGATTTATATTTTAAGTGTTTCCCACATGTGTCACATATGAAATACTTTTTACCGGTTTGAGTATTAGGGTGAATCTCTGACATGTTAGTGTTGTCTACGTTGTTACTGTGACTTCTGCTCTTACGTTGTCTCTTCTTTGGTTCTGGCTCTGCATTTCCAGTTGATCCTGAGTCTCCATGCTTGCCTCCTTTCTGATCGTGGCTCTCAGCTTCATGAGAGTTGTGAAAGAGGAGCTGGTGGTCACTGTTTGCTTCTGATACCACAGAGGTTATAACTGGCATGTTGAGCTCCTGGTCAGAGAGAACCTCCTCCTCCTTACAGACATGTTGCTGTGGGAGCTCTGGAGGGACAGACAACAAAGGAAATAGGATACTACTGTTATTGTAGAAAAGACCAGAACACTTGCTCTCTTTTTCCTGAGACCATAGACTGTAAAAAATAATGGTTTCAGGCAGGGACGTCACTAGGATTGAAAGACAGGGGGGGCTTAGCCCCCAGGGTATTTGTAACTTGCGTTTGCAAAATCTTTGCACTCACATCTTTTGTTACTGTATTAGAGCTACACTTATGTCAACCACCAGTCAAGAAACCAAGATGTTAACAAGTAAAAAGTGACAGACATATCCTCTTCTTCCATTTCTACTCTGTTCCTTCTGTCTTATCCTTTAAGATAAAAAAAAAACAACCCTGATGCTGATTTCATGACTTCGAAATGCAAATTGGTCACATGAAAAAACGTCCAAAAAAAGACAAACAGAGGCCAGACAGCTAATAAGTTGGTAAGTTAAACAAATATGACAAGTAGCAGTACAAGAAAAAGAAAAAAATAGGCATCACTGCATACCTTATCATGTAAGATATTAATACGGATCCTATTTAAAGTGGCTACTGTCTAAATACAATAACCTGATAGCGGAAGGAATAAAAGATTTGGAATAATGATTACTGTATATACTGTATGTACTGTATGTAGGATTGCTTTCGTTTTATATTCACGTGTATATGTGGGCATGTGCTCATATTTAGCCTAGCCTACATTTAGGCAACATCTACATATTTATTTAATTTATCACACCCAATGAATGCAGGTTAAATTGGTTAGAATATAGCTAGCATATATAATAAATATAATGAAATAATTTAGTTTAGGCTATACATAGTACCTAGACCTGCCAAGAAATGCTTATTGTTAGAAGAAAACCAAACAATCCTTAGACCTATAGACCACTACTGACCTCAATCACGCCGGCTCCCTCAGAATCAACTGCTCTGCCAATCTCCTGCTTCTCTTTCTCTCTGCTGAAATATCTTCCAATATCCCTCTCATCTGCTCAATGAATTGAAGGATAAAACCATACAATAGCATTAACAGGGACCCTATGACATTTAGTTTTCAGTGACAACAACATTCTATGGGGATTGATGTTGTTTTAGAATATGCCTACTATAGAGATAGGCTATATTATTGGCAATGAATAAAGAGTTGTGATTAGCTTGCTAAGTTAACCATTTCTTGTATTTCGCTCGTAGACTTTAGTTTTCCATAGCAAACCAAAATATCCCCTTTCCTTCACCTCAAGAAAACGTAGCTAAAGGTAAGCAGGTCATTAAAAACAACTTACAATTTCACTCTGTATCACTACGTGTAATCAATCTTCCTTTTACCATTAGTGTGTGTATAGTTGTGTGTATGTGTGGGGGGAGGGTGCATAGCGAGTTCAGACCAAAGAGTAATGACGAGACGAGATTAATCCCCCAGTTACTTGCAACTCTCCAGTCTGCAACGCTCTGAAAGCTGCTAGCTCACACCATAGACTGTTAATATACAGTCTATGGTTCACACCAATGCAACGAGATGGTGAGGTGCATCATCTTGATAGCACAACGACTCTTTGTACTTCAGTCTAACTTCCGACTTTTCAGCTATTTTTTTTATATATATATATATATATATATATATATATATATATATATATATATATATATATAATTTGTTGCGTCTAAATATCAATGAGGATAAATCGAATTGTTATGGTGGTTCTTATTATTTAGGCCCCCCTAAAATAGGCCTAACGACATCCCTGGTTTCCGGTCAAAAAAGTGGAGCCAATGCTGAAGCTCATTAAAGCTGCATTCTCTCTAATTTTCCGCAGGCTCCAAAAAGAAGTTTGTTTTATAGAAGTCTATGAAAAAATGACCCTACTTCCCACTTAATTTATTACTCCGTAAACATTATCATAATGGATAATGGTCTCAATCGCTAGTTTAGTCCCATTTATTTTATTTAAAATAAAAGATTAAGCAGGGGATGTTTCAGGACCTGTCAAACAGGACAGAGCCTTTAATTATTGTAAAATGAAAAATTTAAATCTGATGTGTTGAACAGACTTGTCCCACACAGTACAGGGACACACTGAATAGTCCAGGTGATATGTTCACTTTTTCATAAAAGCATTGAATTGGTACACTTTTTGGAGCCCTGAACATTTTCAAAAATGGAGCCATCGCAAAAGTGCTTTGTGGCGGCCATTTATCTTTCCACTGTAACCAAATAATGTATTTTGCATCATATATCCTGAACCAAACATGAAAACACACAATAGGTTCTGTCTACTCCGATGTTTTTACGGTCAACGATTAGTTGGACCTAAGACCTATAACTGAATAGATATTTATTTATTAAATATAAGGACCAGTTGTTGATGTGTTATAACTTGGGGCCCTCCAGTTTGGGAACCACTGTCGTCAGGGTTAATGAATAAAAGGATTACGTGTTTAAAACTCTTCACACTGGTTCACAACCTTTTTTGGTCTGAGGTCAGTCTGACAGTCCTGTCAGATGAGCACAAATACCCCTTCATCAATTCCCAAAGTATGCACTGAGGATGCTGTTGACAATAAAGTGCTATCTATCTAATTGTGTAATTATTCATTATATAAAAGTGGATATTGTTATTTTTTCATACTTGTTGAATTGTAAATGATTAGGTTGGTTTGGTTAGCAATCCTACTACAGAGCTCTAAAAACAGAGCTCAACATTCCAACCAGTGTAATTATTTATGTTATTAATTTGTTTACAATATTTTCAGGCTTCAACCAGTGAAAGACAGGTTCAGGGAGAGAAAGAGATAGATTCGTTAGGCATTGCACAGTAAATTTGCATACATCCCAAATATGCGGCTAATTTAGTAGATGCACAAACAGGAGCCAACTCATAAAATAAATAAATCAACAAAAATCGTAATATGCCAAGTTATGGGCAAGGTATGGGCAAGGTATTCCAATCAGATGGTGCTTTAAATTTAAAGGCACGTCGTCCAATTTCTTTGGAGATTCTGGGAACAAAGAAAAAGGGGTACTCAGTATGTCTCAGACTATATGTTGATCTATAAGGGATTAAATGTTTCAAATAAGTAGGATAGTTAAAGAAAATTGATTTAAAGATAAACTGCAGCCGCTGAGAATGCCTTCTAGATTTGGGTGTTAACCAATGAAGCGACTCATACATCAGGCAATGATGGGTTCTATAAGGACACCTCAGAACAAATCAACAGAGACTGTTAAAGGATACATTGAGAGGGATAAGATTTGTTTCAGAGGTATTCTGATAAATAACATCTGCATAATCTTATATTGGTAATAGAAGCTGTGAGATAATCCTTTTCCTGACCTGTAGTGTAAAACAGTTGATAGAACGATAGTGTTCACAGACTACAGTTTATTTTCTTAACAACTGAATCAATGAGGTTTGCTTTTTTATTAATAAGGAAAATTCCACTAATTAACCCTGACAAAGCACACCTGTGAAGGTAAAACCATTTCAGGTGACTACCTCATGAAGCTCATTGAGAGAACACCAAGGGTTTGCAGAGTTATCAAAAAAGCAAAGGGTGGCTACTTTGAAGAATCTAAAATATAAGACATGTTTTCAGTTATTTCACACTTTTTTGTTGAGTACATCATTTCATGTGTTCATTCATAGTTTTGATGCCTTCAGTGAGAATCTACAATGTAAATAGTCATGAAAATAAAGAAACACATTGAAATCGAAGGTGTATCCAAACTTTTGGCCTGTACTGTATCTGGTTTAGAGGAGTAGATCACTGTATCATCTGCATATAAATGAATATGACAAGTAGAGCAGGATAGCGGAAGATCATTAATAAAAATAGAGAATAACAAAGGCCCCAGAGATGAACCTTGAGGTACACCTTTTTCAATAGTTATAAATTTAGACTGACAACCATTATAATATACATACTGGCATCTATTGTGAAGATATGAGTTAAACCATAGTAAAGAAAGTCTAGAGAAGCCAATAGCAAAAAGTTTGTCAAGGAGAAGATAGTGATCAACCATGTTGAAAGCCTTTGTCAGATCAATGAAAATTGCACCAGTAGGCATGTTATTACCTAAAGAAGAGAATAGATCATTGCTGAGATTCATTAGAGCAGTGGTTGTAGAAAAATTTGGTCTGAATCCAGATTGGTGTAGAGATAGGATATGAAAGTCATTGACATATTGGGATGGAAATGGGTCTGTAATTACTGCATTATTTATGCAAAGTAGTAACTTTGGCACATTTCCAGATTGATGGAATCGTGCATGTGGATAAGGAAAGGTTAAACAAGTCAGATATAGGATAAGCAAGAACTTGAGAGGCAATATTAATAAACTTAACCTCCAAACCATCTGGGCCAGCACCACTACCTGAACTCAATCCGCAAATAACCTGCTCGACATTAGCCGGGTGAATTCTGCTAAAAGAGGAGAAACTATGACATACAGGATTATGTGGTAAGATTTCAGAATAGGGAAAATCAGAGATCTTTGAGCTGCTGATGGAAGAAAAATACTGACTAAAAGCAATGACAATTGTAGAAGAATCAGTGAGATTTTCATTATTAAGTCTAATATGAGAAAATTTAGTTTTTAGTAAGTTTGTTAGTTAAACTGTTAATTTTATTCCAAAACTGTTTGGGGTTATTAAAATCATTATTTAAACAGTCTTTAGATTTAGCATTTCTAGTTTTGGTTGTACATGTATTCCGAAAGAATAGAGTTTATATGAGATCAAGTTGTCAGAGTCCTTTGATAAGCAATATATTTCCCAGACCTTGTCTCTCTGTCTAAAAAGACTAATAAGCAGTGTTTCCCACACACAGACTAATGTGTGGCGGTGTGCCTCACTATCAACACCGGCAGCCACACATTGCGTTTCGATATTATTATTTTTTTTAAACGCTATTTAAAACACGTTCTTCTGCATTGCCTTTCCCTGCGCTCCTCTGTCTCTCTGTCACTTGTGTCTCACACACACACACACACACACACACACACACACACACACACACACACACACACACACAAAAACACACACACACACACACACACACACACACACACACACACACACACACACACACACACACACCTCCTCCCACCGTGCGGTGTTTGGTGTTTTTAGCCCCCAACACTGTGCACACAGCTGGCAAAATTCACAAGTTCAGGAAAGGTTGGTATCTATCTCTTTTACACAATCACACATTCACAATCACCGACCTGACTCTTAGCAAACAAGCGATTGCGCCCGCTTTAGAAAGTTAACTAGTCGCAAGTTTGTGGTAAAATGCAGTTGGGTTGTCGAGGTCAAAACACTATATAGCAGCTGTGAATAAACAAAAATAAACAAATAAAAAATAATAATCTGTCATTCCCTTCTCATTAAATTAAATTAGGCCTAAATTCCTATTATAATACAGAATTAACCATTTGAAATTATGAACGGTCGCGAAATACACAGTACGACAGAGTTTACACTTTGGTAAGCCTGCCCCTGAAGCTACTGCCAACAACACTGCAGCAGACCTTAACGTTACAGAAACTTCGGGAAATTAACCAGATGAGGCTGATGCTACCACTTCCACCTGCCGTTAAACAGTGTGCCGGCGGAATACAACTGACACAGGTCGGTGTAGCGAGCGGCCAGAGCCACCAGGGCATCAGTTTATGCCGCTGTACCACAGTGGCTGACCATCAGCACCTTTTCGATCTCAGCATCACTCAACGCCACAGCACTGAGAAAGGTAGGGAAAATCAAATATCACAATATTTTTGACTAAATTCCTCGATATGGATACCGCAACGATATTGTAGGGTTGACTATTGGTGCTTTCACAAAATATTTACACAATGAGATTTTTGATAAATAATCATCAGTGATGTGGATATAATGACTAAGTGGGTAAAGGTGAATAATAGAACAGTTACAACAGTCTGGTAAGTTCAGACAATGACATCACTTTACTGTAATGCAGCCTTTAAAACCAGGAAAAGACAACACTTATGACATATTACGATATCCAAAATCTAATCTAAGACGATATCTAATCTATCTAATATTGCCCAGCTCTAATGCCTTGTCTGGCCATAAGCAAATGGCACGTTGGCACAGTTGCTGATCAAATATAAAACTATTTACCTCATCAAAACAAATAGTACTTGTGTCAATTTAAGGTGTGCTTGTGTCAATTTAAGGTGTGCATCCCTAAATTTTTCCCTTCCAAAAAATTTAAGTTAGTGGCTGTAGTGCTCCTATTAAAACAAAGTTAGACTGCAGTGTTTCCCACACATAGACTAATGTGTGGCAGCGCGCCACACTATCAACACCGCTGCACATTGCGTTTAGATATTCTTTTTATTTTTTAAACACTATTTAAAACAAGTTCTTCTGCATTGCCTTTTCCTGCTCTCCTCCATCTCTCGGTCACTTGTGTCTCGCTCACACAGACACAGACAGACAGACAGACAGACAGACAGACAGACAGACAGACAGACAGACAGACAGACAGAGCTCCTCCCACCATGTGGTGTTTTTAGCCGCCAACACTGTGCACACAGCTGGCGAAATTCACATGTTCACGAAAGGTTGGTATCTATCTCGTGAACACCTTTACGCAATCACCGACCCGACTCTTAGCAAACAAGCGATTGCGCCTGATTTAGAAAGTTAACTAGTCGCAAGTTTTCGGTAAAATGCAGTTGGGTTGTCGTGGTCAAAACACTATATGTAGCAGCTGTGAATCAAATAAACGTATTATAAATAAAGTTATGTCATTTTTTTACTCCTACACTGAATGTTTGCTGCTTCAATCCAGATGAGTATTGAACAGTATTTTCCGCGACTGTAAAAGGCCCGTGTTGAGGATGAGGACCAGCCTGAACCGGAGGTATCAGTCTGAAACAGAGCTCAACAGTCCGATCATTGTAATTAGTTGTGTTATTAATTTGTTTACAATATTTTCAGGCTTCAACCAGTGAAAGACAGGGTCAGGGGGAGAGAGAGAGATAGATAGATAGATAGATTCGTTAGGCATTTAAGTAGGAGAGGAGGACAGCATCCAACAGCGTGTCGCCACAAATTGCTTTCTAATCTGTGGGAAACACTGGACTGGAGCCCTGAACTGGCTTTTGGCTGACCTGTCTGCACTTTAGTTTTACGTAGGCTACTTACTTTGTAATTTGAGAAAATGGTTTGATTAACCAGAATGACAGGGGCCCTGGAAAGTTGGCCCATATGGGTCTGATGTCAGTATAACCAGAGTGTGAACAGAGAGAAGAAGTAAAGGTAACAAACCTGCTCTGTGTAACCGAAGCTGAGGGCTGAAAACAGCGTCCAGTAGTTTCTGTTGTCGCTCGTTCTTCTCTTTTGAACGACAAAGTTCCTCCTCGTACTCTGCTATCGTTCTTTCAAACAGCCCAAATATCTCTTCAGCAGCCGCAGTTAGTCGCTGCTCCACCAACGCTCTCAGCATTTGGACTTTACACATTTTCACACAATGACAGAAACTTTTCCTCCGTCAAAAACACCGTTTGCTCTCCTTCTAACTGTGTTGCTAACCAGCTAGCATGCTAAGCTAGCGTTGATAATTTTTTAGCTACCGGGAGATGAGGTAAAACATTCAGGAAGAAGGTGAGCAGCACAAAGTCCATTCAGATTCAGACAGCTTTATCCGGACATACAGAGGCTCTGATGGATCAGTGCTGTTGGAGCTCACACACACTTCCTCAGCACAACAAACCGACTCCGCTGTTTCTACTCACGTTACGACACCGTATTGCTCAAAGAGTAACATCCGGTTCTGCTGCAACTTGGTGGTTAACCTTCAAAATAAAAGTTCTTAAGCTTGACCTACAACAAACGTGACCTAATTTTAGCAACAGCCCACTGTTAAAATATAATTTATGGTAGAATCAGACCAAACAATAACCTATACATTACATAAAAGTTATCTTTAAAAAAAAAAGTGTGTAGCAGAACAGAATGTACAAGATTCAAGGATTAAACTAACATGAAAATACTGCCTACATGTTAAGGTATCAGTAATAATAATCCAATGATATACTAAACTGTATGATATAACATTCAAAGGCGACATTCTGCTGCAGAAGCATCATAACCTGGATAAAAGTGTCGCAACTTTTATTTTGAAGAAGCGCTACCGGAAGCACTTTTACTTACCGTGGCTAACTTGAGCGGTTGAAGAAGCTTGTTCCCGCATCCTTGTTGTCCAACGTGAGTCCTGCTCTTTCCGCCACGTAGCTCATCAGTTACAACGGTTACAACCGGAGGAACCCAGGTGAACCGCAAGAACCCGGATGTTTGGATAGACTTGTTCAAGTGGACGTTTTAACCTCAGGCTCATCTCCGTTAGCCAAGAATGCTAACTGAAGTTAGCGTAGCATGCTAGCTGGAAATAGACGGAGACTGATCAGCCACACAGAGTAGGTTGGAGAGACTACTGGATAGAGACCAAATATGTTTCATGGACTCACAATGTCCAGATAAACCTGTCTGATTGGACTCTGTGCTGTTCCCTTTATTTAAAAAAAACCAAAAAAAACATTTAAATTATCTTCTGGTGTCCTACGAAGCTTGTTAGCTAATAGACGGACCCGAACGTAACTTAGCAACCCAGCGCACGTATCAGAGGGAGCGAACAGATTTTAACGGAGTCTGTCTGGAGGAAAAGTTTCTGTGATTTAGTAGAAATGTCTAAAGTCCAAATGCTGAGAGCGTTGGTGGAGCAGCGACTAACTGCGGCTGCTGAAGAGATATTTGGGCTGTTTGAACGAACGATAGCAGAGTACGAGGAGGAACTAGAGTTCAGTTTAAAAGAGAATCACCGACAACAGAAACTACTGGACGCTGTTTTAAACCCTCACATCCGGTTACACAGAGCAGGTTGGTACAGCTTTATTGTTTATTATCATTGACATATAGGTTATTATACATCTAATCTGCTGGGAAACCAGTGGAGGAGGAAGTATTCACAACTAGGGATGGGCGATATGGCCTAAAATCCATATTGCGATATACATTGCAGCCTCTTGTGATAACGATATATAGCACGATATATAAATTATAGTAGAACCAGTGGTGGAGGAAATACTGAATCTCAGTTCTTAAAGTGATGGTTCGGAGTAATTTCACCCTAGGGTCCTTTGCACCATGACCTCTGAAAAACCAGAAGACCCCCTTTCAGATCTTGTCTAACATTGGGAGAGTTAGGCGTAGAGTAAGCATTATCGCTGAATAGCTTAGCGCGAGAGGTAATGGACCCCACGTTTATGTTCCAATAATGACCCCACTAATAATGCCGAAATGATAAACGCGTATCACTAGTACAAATAGGTTATGTACTCATAAAACGATGGATTGGAAAGTTTGTAAGTACACCAGAAGTTTATGAACACTTGCCTGCTCTCTTCAGCTCTCTTCTGCTGCTGCTGCTACCTCGCAGTTAGACGAGTACTTAGCGCGTCTACAAATTACTACAACCGAAAGAGATACAACAAAAATATTTATTAATTTAATGATTAAATAAGGTAATGTCTCCAAACTTACCTCAATTATTACTTGTCTCTCGCGTAGTTATATTACAGCACTTACTTTAAAAAATAAGTTAAATTAAAAAATATTTTTGTTGCATCTCTTTTCGGTGTTGTAATTTGTAGACGGTCCCTAAGCACTCGTCTCACAGCAGCAACAACAACAGCAGAGAGCAGAAGCCAGCAGGCAAGTGTTATTTACATAAACTTCTGGTGTACTTACAAACTTTCCAATCCATCGTTTTATGAGTGCATAACCTATATGTACTAGTGTAGACGTTTGGCATCATTTCGGGCATTATTAGTGGGGTCATTTACGAGATACAAACGTGGGTCCATTAGCCCCTGCGCTAAGCCATTCAGCGGCTAACGCTACTCTACGCTAACTCCCCCAATGTTAGACCCAGGTGAAAAAAGCTTCTGGGGGGGTGTTTGGCTTGAGGTCATGGTGCAAAGGACCCTAGGGTGAAATTACTCCGAACCATCACTTTAAGTAAAAGTACAAATAACCAGAGATATATTTACTTTAGAAAACATAGAAGTACAACAATGACAACCCTACTTAAGTAAAAGTAAAAAGTACCTGATTTTAAATGTACTTTACGTATTAAAAGTAGAAGTACTTGCATAACGATTTATTCTGTTAATGTCTATATTCTAATAATAATAAAAAAAAAAAAACAGTATGGGCTGTGGCATTTTAATTGAGTTAGTTTTAGGTTAATGTAATTGTGCCTAGTTTAAATTCTGATTTACAATTCTGGTTATCTATCAGGATGATCTGCATGAAGATCGACTTTGCATTATTTCCCACGGGACAGCGAATGCTGCACACATTTATTTAGCAAGAACACACGGGCTTGGACAACAAGTACGTGGCTTCACAGCTAAGATAAATACACAGGTTGTATATTAACCCTATGTGAACGGATGCTTCACATATGACCAAGCAGAGTAACAGGAGCAGCAGCAGTAACGGGAGCGGTACACGCATGGCCAATAAATGCTATTGAAGGGTGGGTCTTTGCGTGGCCATAGTGGGATTCGTAATATCACAAGCGGCACTGGGAGCTGGACGGCCGCTGCTTAAGGCTTCCCGAAGGCTTCCCTGTGGACTGCAAACGTGTGACGTTCAGGAAGACGTTTTGGCAGGGGGTAAAACCCCAAAACTGATAAGAAAATGTAGAAATGTAGTGGAGTAGAAAGTATAGATAATTTCTGCAAAAAGTATGTACTATTGATTGTACTTAAGTAAAGTACAGATACGTGAAAAATGTACAGTAACGAAGTATTTGTACTTCATTACATTCCACCACTGAATAGAACCATTTCAGACCAGGTTACATAGACCCTAAGGAAAGCCAAACTTCTTTCTTTCTTTTTTTAAAGAAAGAAAGAAACGTAGTATGTAGTTTTGAGAATATATTATTGTGCAAAACTGTAATTATACAACATAATGTTGCAGATAAATAAAATTCATGTACACTAGTTGCAGAGACTTTAAAAAAGAGAAAGCTTCAAGTATTGGGAGTCTTCTCTTTAGTGCAAACCATTCTAAAAGGCACTACACTTAGTTAGTTTAAGTCCTTGGTTCTTAAATGCCACCCAAGATGCAGAGAACAGGAAAAACTGGTGTCTGTTTAGTTAAGGAACAGACACTGTACTGGAAATACTTTCATTATTAGGCAAAGAAAATTATTTTGTGTAATGCACAGATAATTTAAATAAAAACATATTTCAAACATAAAGTTTCTTACCTGCAGCCTAATGTAACGCATTTGGTTTTAAACATTTTGTTCTCCTAATGAAATGAAAACTAGTTTCTTGTTAATAAAGGAACACTTTATAATAACCATCACTAATAAATGGTAAATTTATAGTTAATTCATCTTTAGTTAATAGGTATTTTACTGTTAAAAGACAATGAAATTATGATTTATGTTTGCTCATTATTAGTAATGTTATAATTAATGTTATTTTATCAATAGTTTAGTGTCATATACAATAATAAGTTTATAACTTCAGATAGGTAATACTTTGTCAGTGGTTAATAATTGTTTTGTGAACTGTCTATAAACATTATTTGAATGGCTATTATAAAGTTGCAACTAATCCTTATAATAAGGGAATGATAATAAATGGTTTATAAAGCATCAAGTAACATTAATTTGGCCCCATTAGATCTTTATTTGGCGATTTATAAAAGAGATGATTATTTTATGATTTGAGAACTGATAATAGCTATCTGAACAATGTTTATAAATGCTTTATAAAGTCTTTATTAATCATTAACAAAGTATTATTTTCATCAGATGCAACTTTACAATAGACATTCAAATTATATTTACTGACAAACAATTTCTTAATCATTTACAAAAAGTTAATCTAATATATAAAATGTTTTGATGTGAACAACAATAAACTTTTAAAATAACAAATTAAAGCATAACTAATAATTAGTAAACATTATTAATTATCAATTTGTTTTTAGTTAACAGTAAAATAACTAATTTAAGTTTAATTTACTATCAATTTACCATTTATTAGCGATGGTTATTATAAAGTGTTACCAGGAACGGATACTGTGAATTAGGGAAAATACTTCCAGTTTTAGGCATGGCTATTTTAAGAAAATTCTTCGAAATGTAGTGCACACATACTAGGGGTGTGAATCACCAGAGGCCTTATGATACAATATCATGACGATACTTATGTCACGATATGATATTATTGCGATTTTAAACATATTGCAATATTCTGTGATATATTGCAATTCATTAACTTTTTTCCAACTTCAAATTTTTCCCAATTTCAAATTATGTCCCCAAAAGGAAACTTTGTCAACATCTGTTGTATCTAAAATGATACATTTCTCTGTTTGTTCATCTCACTTCAATTGTATTGCTGCAAAATCAGATTGTCAAGCAGACAGACTGACCAACACATATATCATAAAAGATCGATACTTGGCGTCTGTGTATCGATACAGTATTGCCACAGAAAATATTGCGATACTATGCTGTATTGATTTTTTTTTTTTCCCCACCCCTAACAGATACTATATGAAAGCACAATATTTTTTTGGAATAAAGAAGATACTTCCAGTATAAGGCACATATAGTACAGGCCAAAAGTTTGGACACACTTTCTCATTCAATGCGTTTCCTTTTTATTTTCATGACTATTTACATTGTAGATTCTCACTGAAGGCATCAAAACTATGAATGAACACATATGGAATTATGTACTTAACAAAAAAGTGTGAAATAACTAAAAACATGTCTTATATTTTAGATTCTTCAAAGTAGCCACCCTTTGCACGTCAGCGCACGGGTCCACTATGTGACAAACTCTATGTAGCATCCCACGTGTGTGCATATTTCGACAAAGTGACAGTGTAAGTGAAGAAATAGATGGAGACAACAAAACGGAACAAATCAGAGAAGAGAAACAAAAGTTGTGTCCTGTTCTCTTTATTTATATATTTTATACTGTCCAACCAGTAGAACATGTCCTGTTCTGTAGACATGGTCCTTATTTATATATTTTATACTATCCAACCAGTAGAACATGTCCTGTTCTGTAGACATGGTCCTTATTTATATATTTTATACTGTCCAACCAGTAGAACATGTCCTGTTCTGTAGACATGGTCCTTATTTATTTATTTTATACTGTCCAACCAGTAGAACATATCCTGTTCTGTAGACATGGTCCTTATTTATTTATTTTATACTGTCCAACCAGTAGAACATGTCCTGTTCTGTTGACATGGTCCTTATTTATATATTCATGTTGGACCAGTCTAATATGACATGTCAGTTGAAATAAACCTTGTGTTGTAAGAAAACTTGTTTAATTTGTTATGAATCTATTTTGATGCGTTTTCCCGTAACTTTTGTAATTTTACATATATTTAAAAATATCGAAATTAATATTGATATCGCAATATCACATTTTGTCAATATGGTACAACCCTACTAAGCATTAGCTTCAGGCTAATTTATCACGGCTACAAGGGACAGGCATTTTATGTCATTTCAACATTCATGTACTCACATTGAATTATATAGCTAGAGTATCCGAGTTGGTTCCTCGCAAAAACAATTGAGACACAGCCAGTAAAGTGATCCCGACCGGTCCTGGTTAACGCCGCCATGCTAACCCCGCTAACCCTGCCAACTGCTAACTAACGTTACCTGAGGAGCAGGCAAGCGGCCACGGCTGTTTACAACGTGTAGCCTGTTCAGCGGCCGTAGCCGACAAACGGTGAGTTATTTTAAGCCAAGAGAGGGGGGCTGTAAATCAGGAAGAGAGGAGCGTGAGGACTATTTTTTCGAAAAGATATGTCCCATGTACCGGATGTAGAAGGGCGTGACTTCGGCCACTTGTTCATGACCTCCTACTTCTTAATGCAAGTATCGACTGGAGCACTCTGAAGCGTATACTGCCCCCATCAGTTCCGGAAGAGGCGCAGCACCGATGCTGCTAACACTGGCATCGTCGCCAACGGTGCCTACGGTTCTTAAAAAAAATGGGCATCGTCTGTGTTTTGTCATTTTAGAACCGCAAGGTATCTCAAGTATCGGTTCTCGTGTCTATTACGTTAGCCAAAAGGGAAATCGCTCCCTCGTGATTTGTAAGAGCATTCTGCCCTTTGATTAGTTTTGATTTTAGTAAAGACAAGAACAGCATAATACAAAATATTACAAACTAGCATGTTTGAATTCCTAACGTTCACCGAGGTAGTTGCCGTTTCGGTGGCATTACAACACATACAGTGCTTGCTCATTTTTATTTGATTAGTTAAGCAGCAGAATCAGCTTCCTCTCCCATATCACGGCAATGAGGCTGCACAAATTAAACCAGGTTACATCCTTTACTGTGAAACTGGGAAAACAACAATATATAATATATAATACAACTGGATTAAGTAGGCTAGTCCAAACATAACTGTTGTGTGCATGTGATAAATCTTTTCAGATTTTAGGTTTGTTATAGGCTAGGCCTACTTATTAGCTACAGGGCCCTACAGCGTAATGTAATACAAGGTTAACCAGGGCTTTTCACATCTTGATTTTTACAGGTCAGAGTAGGTGGAGATATTAGCTGGAGCTTAAAAGTGAAAAGGAAAGCTAAAAGTGGGGATTGCACAGGATGAAGAGAAGGAGGGAAATGTAGTTAAGGAGAAAGCAGTAAACTGGAGAGACCATGAGGGTCAGAGCAGAAGAAGGCCATAGAAGGAGATGGAGAAATAAGAGAAGGAGAAGAGGAAAAGGAAGAATTGACTGTGAGGGATGAAGAGGAGGCTGCAGATTCAGACAGAGGGACAGAGACGGATGAAGATGACCGGGAAAAAGAGGGTAGGCCTGTAATTCCCCCCTGGACCACATGCTATGTTTTCATTCTTCTTCCATATAAATTGCATTACAGTATCGTAACATGTCACTCAGTAAAATGACATGTTTTCAGTTTTTGGCTATTTCTATTCTGTTGTAGGGTATGTAAAGATTGTTGTAGGGTATGTTTCTTTTGTTCTTTTCTATTTTCTATTCTATTTGTCTTTATCAGTAATTATGATCAAACAAATGATAGAATTATGTTCTGCTGTTTTACAGTTTTTTACGCAGTTTTACAGTTTTTCCTGTATTTGCCACACAAGACATTGATATATGGGGGTTTCCGTGTACTGTCTTCCAATGCCACCCTGCCAAGACCTTTCACCACCCCTTTGCCACCCCATGTAAACCTTTCTAGATCCGCCACTGCTGCCGACTATCAACTAATAGCTAGTGGTTATTATTTATTATTTATTATTTGGTTGTTATTTAAGCAATTATTTTGTTAAGCATTTAAACAGTGTGCTGCTTGTGATGTTGTATTACTCATTTGCGAAATTGAGCATTAAAACCTGCAGTCTGAACGTAGCCTTAGTGAGAAAACAAGACGGGGGGTAAATTAGTTTTTTGAATACTTTTGCATGTATTTTATTCTTCTCCTCAGATGTCCAGCAGCTGCTGGTGGTGAAAGTAGAGGTTCCCCCTGAGCAGCAGGAGTGGAGCTCCATTCTGGCCCAGGAGGACCCAGAGCCCCCACACATTAAAGAGGAACAGGAGGAACTCTGGACCAGTCAGGAGGAAGAGCAGTTTCAAGGGCTGGAGGAGGCTGATATCAAGTTCCCGTTCACTTCTGTCCCTGTGAAGAGTGACGAAGATGATGAAGAGAAAGTTCAGTCCTCACAGCTTCATGAAAGCCAAAGTGAGGAGAACAGAGAGGCCGAGAGAACAGAAGGTGATGGAGAGGACTGTGGAGGACCAGAACCAGCCAGGAACTCAGATCCAGATAGTCCTTTACAACCAGCTACTCATGACAAGACTTCAGACTCCTCTGAATCTGAATCTGAGACTGATGACAGTGCAGACTCGGAGGAGACTAGGGAACCTCAGTCAGTTTTAAACCCTCTGCAAAACAATGAAGTAGCTGTAAGTGATGTGGAATGTAATACTGGAAACACATCAGTTAGCTCCTCTGAATGTGCTGGACGCTTTGGCCGCAAGAAACCTCTGCAGAACCACTCTGGAGTCCAAACAGGAGGGAAAACATATTGTTGCTCAGTTTGTGGTAAAAGATACCTTCGGAAAAAAACCTTAACGACTCACATGAGACTTCATTCAGAAGAAAAATGTCTCACCTGTTCAGTTTGTAAAGCAAGTTTCTGTAAGTCTGACGATTTGGTTAAACACATGAGAGTCCACACGGGCGAAAAACCATTTAGTTGTTCAGTTTGTAGTAAAAGATTTGCACTAAAGGAAACTCTGAAACGACACTCAATTGTCCACACAGGGGAGAAACCATTTAGTTGTTCAGTTTGTAGTAAAAGTTTTTCACTAAGGGAAACTCTGAAACGACACTCAATTGTCCACACAGGGGAGAAACCATTTAGTTGTTCAGTTTGTAGTAAAAGTTTTGCAGACCGTAATACTCTAAAACGACACCTGGTTGTCCACACGGGGGAGAAACCATTTAGTTGTTCAGTTTGCGATAGAAGATTCTCTCGGCTCAATCTTGTCAAAAGACACAGGTGTGTTGGTGAGAGCAGCAGAAAGAAATGAAGCTGCGGAGATGCTCGCTGAGACAATTTCTTTTCCAGAAGATTGAAGTTCTGGAAGGCAAAACTTGATTCAACACTGATCAGTTAAAAACCGTCAGACTTAAGGCTAATGCAGACTTTAAAAAAAAATTTTTCATGGTATTCACTAGGCCTGTCACGATAACATATTTTGCTGGACGATAAATTTTCCCAGAAATTATTGCGATAAATGATAATATTGTGGTCTAGAGACTATTTTCATCTAATATAATGATAATTGCATAATATTGCAGGTACACCTTTTCAAAGATCATTAAACTTTTATTTCTAAAGAATAGGCTATATAACACTGGAACTGGAAGACATTTTAAATATCTACAATACTTGAACAAAACAACCAAAAACAATAAATAAAATGGACTCTCAGTAACAAAAAATGCACTTAAAGAAAAACCAAACACAACCAAAAACAATAAATAAAATGAAAATTTCCGGCCGCGATAATTTCCATTTTAAAAATGATCAAGCTCATTTTTATTTATCATTAATTGATTTACTGCATATTGCAACAGGCCTAGTATTCACTTAGTTTGTTGATTTCTACCCACTGTACTTTTATTTTCATATGTATACATTTATTAAACATTGATTATGTGGTGGAAATCTTGAACAGAGAGAGTTATAAGATTAAATAATTTCGAGACAAAGTTTCCATTGGTCTGGTTTTATTACATAAATGCAAGTACGGAGCAGAAGCCCTGCGCAGTGAACACAGCACAGCAACTAGAGTTCGACTAACATTCAACATACACGTACACAGTGCTCAACGCTAACTTGTTAAAGTGCTTGCCGGCTTGGCAACCAGGAATCAGCCTTGGTTGCCGAAATTGACAATATGGTTGCCAAGTTTTAAACTACCTATATTTAGAGCAGTTCATTTCTTATGTAACTATACCACACATTTTAATAATGAAACAATGAGAGAATGGCTTGCAATATAATTTCCCATCCCTCTCAAATAGGGGTGCAACGGATGACAAAACTCACAGTTCCGATCACAGTTTTGAGTCACGGATCGGATCAATAACGTGACCTGCTGTGTAACGTGTTATTAGTGTTTACTAGCGTGACATGCAGCGATGCTTCTGTTGCCTTTTAAAGGACAATTCCGGCGCAAAATGAACCTAGGGGTTAATAACACGTGTACCGAGTCGACCGTTCTCTGGGATATGTTTTCATGCTAATCTAATGTGTCTCTAGCTTGAAACAAGCTAGTGCAAACCGGTGATTAGCTGCTAACGCTAGCTTTTGCTATTTCTACACCACTAACAAGGCTCAAAATAGCACCACACTTCCACGCTAGCATAATGAGGGGCCCTACATGTAAACCAAAGCATTGAGAACTTTGTAAGTGTACAGACAGTTTATTTAAAAGATAGTTTAGAAAGACTGTAGCGTTCATCTATAGATGCGCCATCTTGGAAAATAGTTATGACCAGTCGAACCATGAACGCCGCTTTTGAGCTATGTCACTGGTTACTGTGTTCAGCGTTGCTATTCCGTCCGGTTAATACCGGGCACCTTATTAGCACCGGATTTCAACGTGCGCTGAAATGTTGTGTTGCTCACAAACGTAGTGTTAAAACTTTACAGGGACAACCAAATAAAATATTGACTTCTTTTGAAATAAGATTTTCCAGTTTTGTTTGTTTTTATATTAAAGAAATACAAATTATGAACAGGTGGTTGCCAGAGGGGGCACGAACGCCAGCGTTCAGGGTTCGACTGGTCAAGACTGTTTTCGCAAGATCGCACCTGCCTGTATACACGAACGATAAAGTCTTTATGAACTACCTTTTAAATAAACTGTCTGTACACTTACAAAGTTCTCAGTGCTTCGGTTTACATGTAGAGACCCTCATTATGCTACCGTGGAAGTGTGGTGCTATTTTGAGCCTCGTTAGTGGTGTAGAAATAGTGATTTCTTTTAACTTTACCAGTGCCCCAACTACTAGCGTGACAAGCTAATTAGCGGTAACTGGTCACATTTGATTAGCATGAAAACATATTCCAGAGAACGGTTGACTCGGTACCCATGTGTTATTAACCCCTAGGTTTATTTTGTGCCGGAATTGTCCTTTAAGCACTGCCCCAGACTTCCACACAATGTTGAAGAGGCGTGTCATCCAAGACAGCCCCTCCACACTCAAAGCTTTCAGCATTTCTGGAACCACCACCCCAGTCTGCCATCAAATTTACAAAAAGAAACCCATTTGAATACTAATTTTAGAATTTGATTAGCACTGATTTTTTTTGTTATGTTTACAATTCAAATTATATTTGACTTTTGGAATTCCTTCCAACCGCCCTAACCCTTCTGCACTTGTTGAGCACCTTTTGTCTTTCTGAAACAGATTACATTAGGAGAACCACAGTTTCAGATTAATGGGCTTATCTTGGATTCTCCATTTACAAATATACAAAAATACTTTTTAAGAAAAAGTGAGAGAAAAATTGCTGATTTTAGAATATGCTAAAAAAAAAATCTTGTCAATGACATAAAACAGAGTAGACAGATTACCAATTAAACGTTTTGTGCTCCTGCATTCATGTAATTTGCTTCAGCATCAGACTGTAGTTATTTATTAAAAGTTGTTGTCCTGTTGTCCTCAGGGTCAAATTGGACCCGTTACCAAAATGTCTATATTTAAAAAAATATTCCAACCAAATTACAGAGAAAATAACATGGATCGTTCCAGGTTCGCAAGTACAGTTAATGATCACTACTCATTGAATTTTGAGTTGTTTAATTCAATTTTTTAGCATTTGAAAAAAAATGAAACTATTTCTAAACAACTTTGACATACACAAGTCTTTGATTATCCATCAACATACATTTCTCTAATATTAGTCAAAATAATTCATAATTTCTGCTTTTTTGACTAAAAAATTAGGTATACTTTAAAAGTCCAATGAGGTTTATTGACTATGAACTCCCAAAAATAAGTGTAGCACTAGTGGTAATAAGTTGGTGTCTGTGGCGTGTATACAGAACTGGTGGTAGTGGAAAAAAGTATAAAGGTGTCAAAAAAGTGTAAAAAAAATAAATAAAAATAACAACACAAGGGTTGAATAACACTCCATTATCTGACACTACCAACTCTCTCACATGTGATGGGGTGTTGGAGCTCGTCTGAGAACAGCTGATGGGGTTTTTAATCACATGATTTGGTTTAATTAGAAACACAATCAGCTGTTTGTCAATCAAACAATGACTTTATCATCCAAACTTGTATGATGTATGACATTTTGATTTTGTTTATTTAAAAAGATAATGAAAAGGAAAAAACCTTTGTCTTATTCATAAACTGCTCTTCAGTAATTTGTGCCACTATGCAACACTTATGTACTATATGTTTAATGATCAGACAATTAAGGAACATGCACATGTCTTGAAGGCAGGTAATTAATTAGATAATATCAATCAGTGTGGTAAATCTGGGAGTTATTTTTGATCAGGATATCCTTTTAACGAACACCTAAAACAAATCAAGAACTACTTTCTTTCACCTGTGTAACTGGGTAATCGTTGCCAAAATTAGGCACATTCTGTCTCAAAACGATGCCGAAAAACTAGTCTGTCTATTGTTACTTTTAGGCTAAACTACTGTGATTCCGTATTACCAGGTTGCTTAAACAAGTTCATCTAAGACTCTCTAGTTGATCCAGAATGCGGCAGCGCGTGTACTGTCAAAAACAAAAGAGATCATATTTCTTCTGTATTAACTTCTCTGTATTGGCTTCCTGTAAAATGCACAATTGGAATTAAAATCCTTCTCCTCACGTACAAAGATCTTAATGGTCAGGCACCATCATATCTTAAAGAGTTCATAGTACCTTATTGCCCCACAAGAGCACTGCGCTCCCAGAATTCAAAGTTACTTGTGGTTTCCAGAGTCTCTAAAAGTCGAATGGGAGCCAGAGCCTTCAGCTATCAGGCTCCTCTCCTGGGGAACCAGCTCCCTGTTAAGAATTAGCTTAAAACTCTCCTCTTTGATAAAGCTTATAGTTAGGGCTGGCTCAGGTTTGCCTTGGACCAGCTCTTAGTTAGGGGGCTTTCACACCTGAAAGACCGAACCCAGAGATGGGGACTCAAGTCTGAGTCTCGGACTCGAGTCTGAGTTGCACTTATGTCGCACAAACAGCTGACTTCAGACTTGACTTGCAACTCGACCCAAAAGACTTCAGACTTGACTCGGACTCAAGCTTCGAGACTTGTCAACAACCTGTTTTCATGCAATTATTGCTTTTTAAATCTAAATTCCTTGATGTATTTCTATTTTCTTTTATTGGCGCATATACGTTGGGGAAACGTATGACGAGCTGCATGTCCCCTGCCCTTTGCCATAATGTAAACGTAACGCATGCGCTATGCCTATGTGCGTGCACTCAAAAAATGCATTGACGATGGCGACACCAAGTCTTCCTGGATTTGTGCCTTTTCTCATTAGTTTTGCTTTCAGTAACTTGGTAAACAGTGGCAGTAAGCGAACAGCTACATACAAGGTGTGTGGCACCAAGACAAATGATGCCGGATCAACAACGTCGAACTTCATCAGGCATCTCAAAATGCACCCAGATAGGTCAGTCACTTGCTAATGTGAAAGAGAAGTTAAATTTAGCATATATCGTCACAGGTAACAAGCTAACCATCAAGTGTTGTGCTAATGCTGGGAACAGGCAAATTGTATCTTTATAGTTGTATCTATATGATGTGACAGACTTAGGTTAATATTTCACCAGGTCCGAGGGCTAGAGGGATGTGTTAAGTAGCAGATTAGACTATACAATGTCCTAAATTGGAGACTTGAGACTCGTGGCAAAGGACTTGAGACTTGACTTGAACTTGCCCCTCAAAGACTAGAGACTTGACTTGGACTCAAGCTCAAAGACTTGAGACTCGACTTGGACTTCCAAAAAATGACTTGTGAACATCTATGTCCGAACCAAAATCCAGACCAAGGTTCATGTTTTTGCATTTATTCCATTAAGTTTTGGTTTCACACTGCAGTTACGCAAGCGCACTAAAGATCTATATGTGACAAAACTACGTCCTGTCATCCCCACATACGTGAGCTGCGTCTCCTGATACTTACAGTGCTGCTCATGAGTATAGGAACCCCTGCTAAAGTTGACTAAAAAGAGGAATAAAAAAATCATCTGTTCGAAATTGATCTTAATGCCTTAATTGAAAAAATCCAACCTTTAAGAACACCAGTTTTCTTTGTGAATGAATATTGTATCGTGAATAAATAAATGTTCTTCCTTAAAATACATAAGTATAGACACCCCTATGTTAAACCCCATAGAGGCAGGCAGATTTTTATTTTTAAAGGCCAGTTATTTCATGGATCCAGGATACTATGCATCCTGATAAAGTTCCCTTGGCCTATGGAATTAAAATAGCCCCCCCACATCATCACATACCCTTCACCATACCTAGAGATTGGCATGGGGTACTTTCCATAAGATCATCTCTCAATGCAAATCAAACCAGCTATTAGGCTAACTGAAATAAAAACATTTACAGGAAAACAATCAGAATCTGATAAAACAACAATGTATGCACATTATGAGTAAATATAAATGTGTTATGTTGAATGAAAGTGAATCTTTCTGTAGTATATCAAATGTTTTTTTTCTACTCAGTGACGAACAGGAGAGATGACCAACGGGGCAGAGTTTTTACCACCATCATTAAGGCAGGGACTGAAGAATGGGAAGAGTTTCTCAATAAATGAGCAGCCAGTAAAGGAGTAGATAAGAGCTGCAGCATCAACATCATAAAAAGAGACCAGACCCTCCTCATAATCCACAAACACCCCCACCTTCTGAGGCTGAGACTTCAGAGACAGACGGACATCAGGACCAGCACGAGCGTAGTACTCATTTTGATTCCTCAAAGTTATTGTCCAGTAACGTTTCTGAGGGCTCAGTGTGAATTTTCCCTTCCTGTTGACCGACTCTCTGGCCACTCCTAAACTCCAGTTAGTCTTCCCTTTAACCTGAACTTCGTAGTAACATCTTCCTGTAGAGAAACTGTGCTTTGCTAAGACATTAACACAACAGTCAAACCTCTCTGGATTGTCTGGGAGATGCTTCCACACATCATCATGTTTAACTTGTTTTCCTTCATCAGACAGAATGAGTTTGGGCTGTGCTGTATCAGGATCAAGAGTCACATCCACTGCAGACTGCTGGACCCTCTTCAGTTCGGCCTCAGAAAACAGCTTACTGAGTGTCTCCTTCAGTTGATCTATAGCTCTCCTCACAGTCCCCTTATATGAAGGTAGACGGACGCTGACTTCTTTCCAGTCCTTGGTGGGTGACGTGAACCTCTGGTGGAGGTGGAGGTGGTCTTCAGACTGTGAGAGCTGCTCCACCTCAGTGCTTCTCTTCTTCATCTCTGAGATTTCCTGTTCCAGCTCTGTGATGAAGCCTTCAGCCTGTTTCTCTGTCTTTCTCTTCTTCTCTTTGATCGTCTCAATGAGCTCGGCCTGGCTTCTCTCAACAGACTCCTTCACAGCGGTGAAGACCTGAACAGCATCTTCTGTCTCTCTGTCTGCATCTTCCTCACTGAGCTCCAATGAGTGTTTGATCTCCTGAATCTTTAGTCGTCTCTTTTGGATCATCTGCTGAATTTCAGCCTTTGTCTTCCTCAGCTCGGCCTTCTTTCCTTCATATTTCATGCTTTCTTTCAGAGGAACAACATCGTGTGTCTTGTGGTCTAAAACAGTGCAAAGCATGCAGATACATGTCTGGTCGGTCTTACAGAACAGCTCCAGAGGTTTATCGTGCTTCATACACATCCTGCCTTCCAGGTTCTCCACAGGGTCGATCAGCTGATGTCTTTTCAGGCCTGATGTTGTCAGATGAGGCTCCAGGTGAGTCTCACAGTAGGAGACCAGACACACCAGGCAGGACTTCAGGGCTTCCAGTTTGGTTCCAGTGCAGACGTCACAGGGAATTTTTCCTGGTTTGGACACTTGTTGCTCTGAGCTTCTGCTGGCTTTCTGTTGAGCTGACTGTCTGAACTGAGCAGCCATCTCAGAGATGAAAGTATTGACCTGTAGCTCAGGTCTTGTGTGGAAATGCTTATTACAGTTGGGACATTGATTGGGGACATTAATATCCCAGTGTTTAGTGATGCAGGTTTTACAGAAGTTGTGTCCACATGGTGTGCTGACTGGATCGGTGAACACATCCAGACAGATGGAGCACAGAAACTGATCTTCAGTCAGCAGACAGCTGGCAGCAGACATATTGGCACTCTGAGGATAAAAATTGTGAAAGAAATAAAAGTGTAATGTCAGTTCATACTGGTTGTTGAAACACAGTAAATGTTATCAGCTTTTCTGTCTTACAAAAGACAGGCAGCAAGAACTACAGAGACAGTGAGGCTGAGAGGAAAGAATTTCAAGGCTACTTACCAATGTGTTTAACAGTAATACAAGTTGTAAAATGGCAATTTTATGACTTCATAGGCAATAAAAGATCAGATCAGATACTCTACTCTGTACTGTGCACAATCCAAACAGCAAATAAAAAAAAGAGAAGAAAGAAAACTACCTCCGGGGGGGGGGGGGGTCGTCGTAATTCCTTTTCAATGAGAGGCAAGCGGGCAGGTGGGGCGCCGGCAGTTTGACAAGCGGGCACAATCCCCACAGTGAAACTGTTGTGTTCGTACTCATCACACGCACACGCCTGCCCGCTGCAAGAGTTTAACTGTGTTGAACTTTTTCCTAGTTCACTAAAATATATAACCCTGTTTTCTAAACAATTATCAGAACATAGACAGCCGGGCTTCTGCTTGTGAGACTGGATTTATCAGGTAATGTCCGTAATTCTGACTATGCGAATTTTGCTAACTTTAGCTACTGTATCAACAATAACAGTCCGTGGTTAGGAAAGACTAGTATTACCACTATTTGTTATAAATCGACCTGTGATTAGGGATATATGATACCGCACTCAGCTAATGTCTATGAGTTTTACGGCAGGGATACGGTAGTGCACAGAATCTCCATGGTTACCACACATTGATCGCCTGGCGTTTACTCGCGGAGCGTTGTCCGCCTGTCTGTTCACATGAGGAGCGCAGTGAGACCCCTTGGATGCATGCGACTATGCTTGTGAAAAGCCATTTATATATGTGAGTGGTATAAGATTTTAAAAAGTTAGATTCTGGTTTTAACTTTGAGCAAATGTTTAGTGAGTGCATTTTGTCTACTCACCAATGTTTGGCAGATATTCAGCTGTTGTTGAGAAAAAGCTGCTGGATTCAGTTTAATGTTGCTTTAGAGAGACTCAGACAAACTTTCACCTTCATTCAGGAAATGTGACGTTGCAGCTCTCCTCTTTCACTGTTGCTCCACCCATGGGCGTCACTTTGTGTTGAAAGAGGTGTGGACATAAGGGCTCAGATGATAAGACATGTTTGTTTGTAATGGTGGGATCAGAGGTCAGAAGAGATCATTACACGACTATCTTTGACTGCACAAGTAACAGTCACCCATTTGAGAGGCAGTTTAAATTTCAACATTGGGTTGGACAAAGGGAATTCTGTCAGTGTTAAACACTAAAATTCCTGCATTCTGGTGAATTGATTTGCTAGAAAATGATGGTGAATTCCTGCAGCAGGTGACAGTACAAAATATAAAAACATAATTGAATATAATGCAGTAATGCTCTTAGGCATTCTGTTTTGTTTTCAAATATGTATTCTCCTGTAGATCAACTTTTCTGATTTAATATGACTGTATCTCTACAGATTAAACAAACATGTCACCATAATATCTTCTTCCTCCTCTTTTGTATCTTTGGTTTGTGGAAGTAACCTCTTTAAATGTGCCTGTTCACATCAGTGATGTACACATTTTAATTAATTTATAAACCCCCTGGACTTTTAAGTTTAAAATGGTCTGCTGCCATTAGCGCTGTTAGCGATCCCTGTTTCTTCCATCCTCTCTCTCCCTTTGTGATCTACTGATCAGCGGTATGAGCTCTGTATGAGCACAAATATTCTTTTATAAACGATCTTATTGATTTTGAAATGGCCCGTCAAAATCTATAATCAGATATTTGTCCATGGCAACGGTCTGCTATACTTAGCAACGGTCTGTCATACTCGGAAATAATAGACCGTAGAGTGCTGTGATTGACAAATCAGTATTCAACAATGCAGTGTAATAAAACAACATGTCTGAGTAGAGCTGATGTTTTGTGTAAATGATGTTTGTTGAAATGCAGTCTAAATTTTCAGCTGTACTCACCGCGGTTTGCAGCAATTCAGCTGTGTTGTTGGGAAAGTTCCTTTTTCTTTTAAGAGACTGCAGGTCTGCTTTCGCTCAGAAGAATGTTCATTTAATGAATGGCATTAAATCTGTTGTGCCACTCCAGTGTTGCCATTCCTCTTTCTGTTCTGCAGATGATGTTTGGTTTTCTTTCAGGTTTGACCTGATTAGTGAGACGCTTTTGGCACAAGGTGAATTCAAGCTGGAGCAACGCATACACAATACACTGAATTTGTAAATTTTAACATTAAATGACACTGAATCGTTTTGTCAAAAATCCACTTGTTATATTTTTCTACTTTTGTAAATACATGTTACTTCCTGTCTCTGTCAATGTGTCCCTCTGGCATTATTATGGAACCCACGCAACTTCCAGGCAAGGCCCGCCCTTCAATAGCATTCACACACTACTATTGGCCAGGCCTCCCATGCTAACGCAAGGTAACGTAACCCGATGTGTTCAGGTCCTATCCCCTGACCAATCGGCTATCCTAACCTTAACTACTCGAGATCAATGCCTAACCCCAACCAATCGAGCTGCTTCGAAGGACGGGACTTGCCTAGAAGTTACGTGGGATCCATAATAACGCGTCATTCTGACTGTAACAATTTCAGTTTGCATCTGTGCCAAACACTTTACAGTCTATGATCCTTCAGAGCAACTAATCACTCAGCAGTTCCCTGTTGTTCTCCAAAGTGTTGAGCACCTTTTCTATTTCTGAAATATTTCTCACAGGTTACATAAGGAGGAAAATAAGAGTTTAACACTGAGATGGAGAATCCTTCTGATTGGACCACAGCAGCAGCTTCTCTGTGATTCTCCATTTTTAAAATTAGCTGAAGTACAATACTTTAAGAAAAGGTGAGGAAAAGTGAAAAAGTTGCTGATATTAGAATGAGAATTAGGGTTAGGGTTAAGAAATAAATAAAGCTCATCAATGACTTTACAGAGAACTTGTAATTAGAGTTTGTGCTTCTTTATCCATGCTTCAGCATCAGACTAGTTATTTATTAAGATGATGTCCTCATATGGCCACAGGTTTGTTATCAACTCCACTAGAGGGTGACCTCAGACTCCACTTATTCTCTACAGACTAGTAGCACTGCTTTAGTGTTCATATCAGCTGCTCAAACACAACTCAAACCTTATATAACACTACATTATCTGACACTACTATCTAGCTCACATGTGGTGTTGGAGCTCATCAGAGAACATTTATCACATGATTTGGTGTCATCAGAAACACCATCAGCTGTTTTTCAGCTTTGATGTCGATCAAAAACAATAACTTAGTCAGACACAATAAAAACATTACTTTGATTTTTGTTTATTTAAAAAGATGAGCGAAAAGGACAAAGCATATTGTCTTATTCATAAACTGCCTCACAGTAATTTGTGCCTGTAAGGAACACTTTATAAATTGAATGATAAACAATGAAGGAACATGCAAATACTTGTTATTCCTGACTATATTATTGTAACAGTCTCAAAGCAAGTAATTAGATAATATAAATCAATAAATCAAACATTTACAGGAAAAAACATTGATCAGAATCTGTTAAAACAACGATGTATACACGTACATCACCAGTAAATATAGATTTATTACCTTCAAGGAAAATTTATCTTTCTGTAGAAAATCCAATGGTTGTCCTACTCAGTGTGATTGACAGGAGAGATAATCAGAGGGGCAGAGTTTTTACCATTTTTGTGATCACAAGGACGGAAGAATGGGTAGAGTTTCTCAGTGAAGGAGCAGCCAGTAAAGGAGTAGATAAGAGCTGCAGCATCAATGTCATAAAAAGACACCAGACCCTCCTCATAATCCACAAACACCCCCACCTTCTGAGGCGGAGAATTCAGAGAGAGAAGGACATCAGGGCCAGCAGCAGCATAGTACTCATTTAGATTACTCAAAGATACTGTCCAATAACCATCCTGAGGACTGAGTGTGATTGCTCCCTTCCTGTTGATCGACTCTCTGGCCACTCCTAAAGCCCAGTCAGTCTTCCCTTTAACTTGAACCTCGTGGTAAAATCTTCCTGAAGAAAAACTCTGCTTTGCTAAGACATTAACACGTGGAAAAAATCTCTCAGGATTGTCTGGGAGATTCTTCTTTACATCACTATCATGTACTTGTTTCCCATCATCAGTCAGGATGAGATAGGGATTTGCTGTATTAGGATCAAGAGTCACATCCACTGCAGACTGCTGGACCCTCTTCAGCTCGGACTCAAACAGCTTCTTCATCTGTTTACTGAGCGTCTCCTCCACTTGATTCACAGCTCTCACCACAGTACCCTCATATGAAGGTGGACGGACGCTGACTTTTGTCCAGTCCTTGGTGGGTGGAGCAGCATTCAGGGAGGTGAAACTCTGGAGGAGGTGGAGGTGGTCTTCAGACTGTGAGAGCTGCTCCACCTCAGTGCTTCTCTTCTTCAGCTCTGAGATTTCCTGTTCCAGCTCTGTGATGAAGCGTTCAGCCTGTTTCTCTGTCTTTCTCTTCTTCTCTTTGATCGTGTCGATGAGCTCGGCCTGGCTTCTCTCAACGGACTCCTTCAGAGCGGTGAAGACCTGAACACCATCTTCTATCTCTCTGTCAGCATCTTCCTCACTGAGCTCCACTGAGTGTTTGATCTCTTGAATCTTCAGTCGTCTCTTCTGGATCATCTGCTGAATTTCAGCCTCCGTCTTCCCCAGCTCGGCCTTCTTTCCTTCATATCCTTCTTTCAGAGGAACAACATCATGTGTCTTGTGGTCTAAAACAGTGCAGAGCATACAGACACACATCTGGTCGTTCTTACAGAACAGCTCCAGCAGTTTGTCGTGCTTCATACACATCCTGCCTTCCAGGTTTTCCACAGGGTCGATCAGCTGATGTCTTTTCAGTCGTGAAGCTGTCAAATGATGCTCCAGGTGAGTCTCACAGTAAGAGACCAGACACACCAGGCAGGACTTCAGGGCCTCCAGTTTGGTTCCAGTGCAGACGTCACAGGGAACTTCTCCTGGTTTGGACACTTGTTGCTCTGAGCTGCTGCTGATGTTGGCTTTCTGTTGAGCTGACTGTCTGAACTGAGCAGCCATCTCAGAGATGAAAATATTGACCCGCAGTTGAGGTCTTGGATCAAACACCTCTTTACAGTTGGGACACTGACACCGGACATTAATATCCCAGTGATCAGTGATGCAGGTTTTACAGAAGTTGTGTCCACATGGTATGGCGACTGGATCAGTGAACACATCCAGACAGATGGAGCACAGAAACTGATCTTCAGTCAGCAAACAGCTGGCAGCAGACATATCGGCACTCTGAGGATAAAAAGTGTGAAGAAAGAAAACTGCAATTACATCTTTTGATAATTTGTTTCATAGAATCAACCTATGACAGGCTAAACATTTTTAATTCCACTTTTACATTGAACTTAACACGTTTATTACAATTTACTGTGATATATTTAGCCAGTATTTGTCTTTATTATTTGTTTTATTGAAGCGTCCAAGGGAGCAGAGCAAAAGAAAAACCACCTTCTCTGTCCAAAGCAGGCCCCAAAGAAGTGTGCCGGGCCGTGAAGCCATTTTAACATAGCGGCCAAACAAAGTGGAATTACAACTTTCGTGTCTGTCACATGATGACATGGCGCACAAACATTAGGGCTGTGTATTGGCAAGAATCTGGCGATACGATACGTATCACGATACATGGGTCACGATTCAATATATTGCAATATATGTCAATACTGTGTGTAAGGCGATATATTGGGATTTTTTGAAAGTATAATTTTAGAAAAACTAATATTTAAAAAAAGACGATGTGCATAAAAGTAAAATAAGTTTACTTTACAATTCAGTACACAGAAAATCCAACTGCCAGTTTGGGATTGTGGTTCCCAGGTTCTTAGTGAGCTAATGTTTATATGCTAAAGTAGGCCAAAGTTCAGCCATAGCTACGTTGTTAGCTTCTAGCAAAAAGTCAGGCACTGTTAGGCACTACTAGGCACTGCTAGGCACTGCTAAGCACTGCTAAGCACTGCTAAGCACTGTTAAGCACTGTTAGGAGAGGACACTAGTGGTGTGCCTCAGCATAGCCATCTAGCAGTAGGGGGTTTAAAGACAACATAAACGTGAACCACTGTCTTACATGAATATTTTTGCACATAAACTAAAAAAATAAAATAAAAATCGATATTGTGTTTTTGAAAATCGATGCAGTATTGCAAAATAAAATATTTTTACAGCTCAACTGTATCAATTTTTTCTTACACCCCTAACAAACATAGACTAACGATTTTGGACGAGAGGGTGGAGCTGGGGAGGATGACGCGGGTCAAGCCAGTGTTGTAGTGTTGTATGGTTTCATGGTGCTGCGCTAAGCTAAACAATAAAGAGGGAAAGCTTCCGATTTTCAACCCTTCTGAAGCGAGTCATCCAGGGGAGATTTACTGAGCCATTCATCTGCATGTATGGCAGTACATAGAAAATCTGCAAACTTTCCCTTAAAGATGAACTGAACTGGAATTTGATTAAAAGGTGATATAACAGATGTATTTTATTTCTTCTCGTTGGTACAAGGATTAAAATGGCTGAATTTGTTAAAAGGGGTAAAATGGTACATTGAAAATGTTGTTGTTGTTACATGGGCGCCGCCATGTTGGAATTCCACAACCTGCTACGTCACTGGCATGGTAAGCAGCCGTGGAATGTAAACAGTCAGAGGCTAACGGACATGGCTGAGGAAACGGCAACCAACAGGTTTAGGGGGGTTCATACTGTATTACCCCTGGCTGCAGTAATGAATTTTATAGGGCTAAGGCAGCTGGGGTTATGATACATTTCCACAGGCTACCTTTGACAAGGAAACCAATCCTAAACTCATGGCTAGCTGCCTTAAAACTGGCTAGCCCTCCGACGGCCCCTGGATTTAGAGTCTGTAGCGACCATTTTTTAGCGACAGACTATTTAGAGAGCTGTACATTTGATACAACAGGGTCACTGGTGAGGGTTAAGTCCAACAGACTGAAACCTGAGGCCATACCCTCAATAATCGATTTTTCAGGCTACAGTACAGGGCCGACCGATAGACCAGCGGCAAGTACCAACACCAGCGATGCTATCTGCCGCAGAGACAGGGCGCTGAAACGCTCCCATCAGGCAGAGGACAGAGAGGTATGTTTAGCGGTTATCCAGCATGCTAGCAAGTCTACTAGGCAAAGGGCTGGATGTAACGTTGTTGTCACATACACAAAACACGTACATATTCACTTACACACACAAATAATAGCGTTCAACAAAACTGAGACTGACACACTTGGCCGTTCATTAAAAAAGTGGGTCACAAAACCAAGCTAGATACCACACGCTCCAACCTAGGGAAAAGGCTAGCAGCTAAACACGTTGGAAACATTTATGTCAAACTCCACAAGCTAGCACTCCGACTGTATGAATAAATCCTGACTCCGACGATATCACAGATCAATAATAATGCGTTACTAGCTGCTAACTAAACCACAGCAGGAATGTAAACAGACTCCAATGTCCCTTTCTACTCACCCTGATGCTAGCTGGTGTCCACCGCCTTAGGGCACATAGTTGATGCAGAGGGAGTTCAACTCGCAGAAAAAGCTGCTAGTTCCTTCGTAAGAGGTATCTGTGCAGTATCCATTTGTGTAATATCCATCAACGACCACAAGGAAAAAATCTGCCAACTCTACACTAGCCTAACGTAAACGCGAACGCAAAACTCGTGAATCCTCCGTGCATCTATGGTCAACCTTTGGTGACTCTCCTACGTGCAGCGAACTTTTTTTTCTTTTTTCAAACTTTATTTATTTTGGTTTTAACATTTTGCGTGCAGGTAACTTAACAAGCGATCCCATTGGATGAATTCGTCCAATCACAGATGGATTCAGTTACAGTGTCCATGCTCCGGCAGCACCCACACACACACACACACACCAGTCACTTCCCCCCACACGATCCTGTACTGTAGGTGGAGCCTGAAACCATGGACTGGTCATCCTCCATGTGGTGGTAGTCAGACACTGCAGGCCTGTCCCTCACAGATGCAGATTATTTCAGTTCAGTTCATCTTTAAGTTACCAGCTAACGCTAGAGGTAGCTATCTAGCCTGGTTGGCAGAACGCTGAACAAGACAGTTTTAGGTGACGAAAATGTTCCAGTTACCTATAAAGAAGTGAAAACACACAGTGAGAGGGTCAAAGTTCAAGATGAAAACACAGACAACAGCCAGAAACTAGTTGAGGTCTATCTTAATGTCCACAGTGTTAGCATGGTTAGCATCGCTAAGCCTCTGTCCTGATTGACAGGTCCTAAAGCATCCCCTGCTTTATCGTCTGATTTAAAATAAATGGGAGCATCATTTACTAAATCAACATCATGCTGTGTTGAAGAAGACTTGTAACTAGCGACTGAGACCATAAACTCATTATGAAAATGTTTACTGAGGTAATAAATCAAGAGAGAAGTCGGCTCATTTTCTCATAGACTTCTATAGAAACAGACTTCTGTTTGGAACCGGTGGAGGGGCAGGATTTGTGCTTTTTATTTCTGTGGATTATGCTGAAATGTCAAAGTCCATGAAATATTCCTATTTATACTATTAAAATGTCTGAGGGAGCAGAGCAAAATAAAAATCTCCTTTTCTGTCCAAAGACCTTTAGTGTCAGAGGGTCAGCTAGGACAAAGAGGAGGAAGAGGAGATTCAGAGAGAGAGAGGATGATGATACAGGGAGCAGAGATTAAGACACATTAAATGTGCAGAAGAAAAGATTGAAGCAAAGGCCACCAATGGACCTCAGTTCTACATTTGTCCTGAGTGGATGGACTTCCTGTCTGAGTAAAGCTCAGTTCTGAGTTCATCTCGGTTGTTGAAACCCAGTAAATACGATCAGCTGTTTCAGTGAGGCTGAGAGGAAAGAGTTTGAAGTTCAAGGCTACTTACCAAAGTGTGTCACAGTTATACAAGTTGTAAAACTTATGAAAGTTGTAAAACTAAGCAATAAAAGATCAAATCAGACACTGTACGTTGTTTGGACAACTCAAAGGAAAGCTAAGTGAGGCTAGTTAGCTTTTATCAGGCCTACATTATCTGCTGTATCTCTGTTTCTTTGTTCTGGATTCAAATATTCCGTGGGTGCATTTTGTCTCAGTGTGCTCACCGGTGTTTGGCAGATATTCTGCTGTCGTTGAGAAAAAGCTGCTGGATTCGGTTCAATGTTATCTTTAGAGAGAAGCTGAGAGACTTGTCTCGACTGCAGCTCTGCTGTCGACCAGCACTTTCATTCAGGAAATGTGACTTCTTCTTGTTTTTTTGGCAGATTACTATTTTTATAGTATACTGCCACCAACTGTACAGGAGTGTGTAATACCATGAACTTCATAGAGTCTAAGCTTTTATTAACAAAAAAAAAAATCCCCTTATATTCTTTTCATTATACCAGTATTATTAAGAAAAATAAATTAAGCTTTAAGTCTCTCCCTTGTCATACCCTTTTATTCAAGTATATCATGTATTGAGTTCTCTCCTTCCATTTCCTGCCAGTTTATTCTATTATAATTATATTTCTCACATGCAAAAAGTACATATTCTACATCTTCTTTGTCTTGGCATAATCCATTACCATTTCCTACTATTTGTAAGTTAGCATTCAGTCCTGTGTGCCCTAATCTAAATCTGGTATAGATCACTTCTTCCCTTCTGTTTAAACTCAGTGAAGTAACCCTTTTCCCAGTCACATTCTTCTGTATTTTATGGTAGTGTCTAGCATTAAACTCTGCCTCATTTAGCCATCTTTGTTTATTTTTAGATTTAATTATGGATTTGGCTTCACCCTTCCCCAGTGGAACAGTAATTCCTATATTTTTGTTTTCCAGCATCTTTTTTTTAATATGACTGTATCTCTACAGATTAAACAAACATGTCACCATAATATCTACATCCTCCTCTTTTTTATCTTTGGTTTGTGGAAGTAACCTCTTTAAATGTGCCTGTTCACATCAGTGATGTAAGTATTTTAATTAATTTATAAACACGCTGGACTTTAAAGTTTAAAACGGTCTGCATATTCAAAACGTACCTGGAATATCTGTGTTTTTCAGAACATTTTTAATAATTTTGCTTTCATAATGTGATGGGGACAAAAGCCACAATTTCAAACAGTGGTGCGGACATGTCCCCAGTGTATATGACACCTATGGGTCCACCTCTCAGTGGAGCTCCGTGAGGGAGGCTTTATTGCCTCTTTGGGAAATACCTTGATGTAGATTTGGAACAAGATGAGTTTTTACATTTTGTTTCTTTCTCTACAGTGGACTTATAAAGCAGCCAAATGAACAAACAACAACAAACAGACAACATATCAAAAGAGGTCAGTGCAAGATATTCAAGAACATCCTGTATCTTTTGACCAACAGGCTGCAAAGCCTGCCAAAACATAAATCTTGAAGAAAAGTATGATTTTTTTGTCTTTTTGTTGATAAGTGAATGTACTTTTTTACTTCCTGCCTCTGCCAATGTGTCATTCTGACAGTAACAATTTCAGTTTGTACACCGATTATGTTAGAATATTTAATAATACGTTTATTTGGTATAGCAACTTTTACAGACAAAGTCACAAAGTGCTTCACGTGATAAAAGTATAGCGTGATAGAAGGAACCGAGGAGTTTTAAACTAAGATGAAAAATGCTTCTGATTGGACCACAGCAGCAGATTAATGAGCTTCTGTGATTCTCCATTTTTAAAAGACGCTGAAGTACAATACTTTTAAGGAAATAGGAAAGTAAAGTTACTGATTGTCTAATGAGCTAAAAACTACAACATAAACAAATAAAGCTTGTCAGTTGCATTAAATAAAGAACTTGTACCTATTAGACTTTATTTTGCTCTTTCAATCATGTAATCTGTTCAGCATCAGACTGTAGTTATTTATTAAAATAATGTCCTCAAATGGCCACAGGTTGCAGTTTGTTATGAACTCCACTAGAGGACGACCTCAGACTTAATTTATTCTCTACAGACTAGTAGCACTGCTTTAGTGTTCATACCAGCGCTCAAACACAACTCAAACCTTAAATAACACTACATTATCTGACACTACCAACTCTCTCACATGTGATGGGGTGTTGGAGGCTTTATGGTGTTTTAAGCCCCCAACATCTCCTTCCAGGCAGCGCTGCGACCGTTGACTTCAAGGCACCTAATCCTAACCCTAACCTTAACCCTAACCATAACCATTTCCTAATCCTAGTGCTTTCCAGGCAGCGCTGTCTGGAAGGAGACGTTGGGGGCTTAAAACACGATAAATGTGTTGGAGCTCATCTTAGAACATTTTATTGTTTTTAATCACAGCTGGTGTTTGAGGCTTTGATATCAATCAAAAACAAAATGACTTCATCTGACACAATAAAAAAACTTTATTTTGATTTTGTTTGTTTATAAAGAAAATGAGAGAAATCTTTTTTATAAAGTGTTCTTTAGTTATTTGAGCTAAGAGTTGTTATATATTTAATGATCAGACAGTAAAGGAAATGCAAAGGCTTCTTATTCCTGAGTATCCTTTTCAGATGATTTAACAGTCTTGTGACACAACAAATAACATTTACAGGTCTAGAAAAGAGTAGATAAAGTACATAAAACAACTATTTACAACACAAGTAAAAAAGACAGAACTGACAATACCACCTTGGAAAAATCAGGGAATTAGAAAAACTCTGACTTAAAATGACTGACTATACAAAAAGAAGAATAGAATAAAAGCACACAGGTTAAATTCATACAATTTATGTTTAAAGTCCCAGTGTGTAACATGTTTAGCTGTTCATTATCAAAATCTGTGTTGCCCGTTCACCAACTTGTCCTTTTTCATGAATATTTTACCATCACCATCAATTCCAAGTATTCCTATTGGCTTAAAATTTTACATTTGCGTTTGCATGAACTGAGGTAGACGCTCCATACTAATGCACCATCTTGAAATACGTTAACCGGTAAGGGACATACAGGACATACTGCTCCGCCTTTCACGTTTTCTCTGTCACATGATAAACTCACAGCTGCTGCTAATGCTGCTAACGGGTATCATAGCTTCCCGGGCCCGGCAAGTTTGAAGAAGGAAACATGGAGCACCACATGTATTCAAAATCCAATTCCTTCTTCTTTGCCCAGAAAAAGAAAAAGGATAGTGAAAAGAGCAAGAGACCGGCTTTTTGAAACGTGAAGGCTACCGTGGCTGTAATACGTACTTTGAACTGCGTGATGCGAGAGAGTTGATTGCGATATATGATCTCAACGCTAGATGGGAGAAATTCCCACACATCGGAACCTTTAAAGTATATTACTTTGGTAAAACTGACAATTGAAAAAAACAATAAAACTCACTATTTACACCATGACTTTGAGGGAAGAAGGGAGAACACCACTAACGGTAACAAGCACAAAAAAAGAACAGATGCGTCCAGCTTACAAAACAACCAAATAAATTGGCAACAAAAGACATTAAGTTGGCAACAAATACTTATTTGGTTTAGCAGAACTAAGCAAAATTTCCAGAATAAAAGAAATTATATGAATTGCAGAAAATCAAACGTAACGTCATGAAAATAACCAGAAGAAACAATGAGAACAAAAACAATAATCACTGAAAGAAAGAAAATTACATAACGCATCATTTAAAAATACACATAAATCATGACTCCCTGTCTGCACACATACAGTTAAGACCACAAACGTCAGGCTGAAAGAGAGAGATGACGACCACGTTGGCATACAGAGAGATATACTGTATGTGGTGTTGGAATATTAATATATAAAGCCGGTAAAGGCAAAGCCGGCAGAGGGCAAAAACAACACCAAGTGTAGCCACCGCAGCACTGGTGAAGCAGTCTACTCAGAACCTGCAAGGCAGCCTTTTTCAACACGTAGAGCAGGAAAAGGGGAGCATGTGCAGTTACAGTAGGAGCCAGCAACGATCCTCGAACAGCTCATGAAGCAGGGGACCCCTAAAAGGAGACACTGCAGAGAGCACGACCGCAAGGTGTACCGAAAGCGAGGCAACCCGGGAATGACACGTCCCTTAGGAATCCAAAAGGGAGAGGATGTCAAGAAGACAACCCCCCTGCCCTTATAGCATGCAGTCAGATTAGCCAGGGGAGCAGAGTGTGCCTCACTAAGGCAACCAATCATTATGCTACAAAATGGTTGTTCTACTCCATGTGATTGACAGGAGAGATGATCAGAGGGGCGGAGTTTTTACCACCTTTGTTGAGACCTGTACTGAAGAATGGGTAGAGTTTCTCAGTGAAGGAGCAGCCAGTAAAGGAGTAGATAAGAGCTGCAGCATCAACATCATAAAAAGACACCAGGCCCTCCTCATAATCCACAAACAGCCCCACCTTCTGAGGCGTAAACTTTAGAGAAAGACGGACATCAGGACCAGCACGAGCGTTGCACTCATTTTGATTCGTCAAAGATATCGTCCAATAACCATTCTGAGGGTTCATTATGATGACTCCCTTCCTGTTGACCGACTCTCTGGCCACTCCTAAAGTCCAGTGAGTCTTCCCTTTAACCTGAACCTCGTAGTAACATCTTCCTGAAGAGAAACTCTGCTTTGCTAAGACATTAACATAAGTATCAAATCTGTTTTGGTTGTCTTGGAGAGCCTTTCTCACGTCACCATGTTTAACTTGTTTTCCATCGTCAGACAGGATGAGATCAGGATGTGCTGTATCAGGATCAAGAGTCACATCCACTGCACACTGCTGGACCCTCTTCAGATCAATACGAAAGTGCTTCTTCATCTGTTTACTGAGCGTCTCTTCCAGCTGAGCCACAGCTCTCACCACAGTACCCTCATATGAAGGTGGACGGACGCTGACTTCTGTCCAGTCCTTGGTGGGTGGAACAGTGTTCAGGGACGTGAAGCTCTGGAGGAGGTGGAGGTGGTCTTCAGACTGTGAGAGCTGCTCCACCTCAGTGCTTCTCTTCTTCAGCTCTGAGATTTCCTGTTCCAGCTCTTTGATGAAGCCTTCAGCCTGTTTCTCTGTCTTTCTCTTCTTCTCTTTGATCGTCTCAATGAGCTCGGCCTGGCTTCTCTCAACAGACTCCTTCAGAGCGGTGAAGACCTGAACACCTCCTGCAATCTCTCTGTCTGCATCTTTATCACTGAGCGCCACTGAGTGTTTGATCTCCTGAATCTTCAGTTGTCTCTTCTGGATCATCTGCTGAATTTCAGCCTTTGTCTTCCCCAGCTCGGCCTTCTTTCCTTCATATTCTTCTTTAAGAGGAACAAAATCATGTGTCTTGTGGTCTAAAACAGTGCAGAGCATGCAGACACACATCTGGTCAGTTTTACAGAACAGCTCCAGCAGTTTATCGTGCTTCGTACACATCCTGCCTTCCAGGTTCTCCACAGGGTCGATCAGCTGATGTCTTTTCAGGCCTGACATTGTCAGATGAGGCTCCAGGTGAGTCTCACAGTAGGAGACCAGACACACCAGGCAGGACTTCAGGGCCTTCAGTTTGGTTCCAGTGCAGACGTCACAGGGAACTTCTCCTGGTTTGGACACTTGCTGCTCTGAGCTTCTGCTGGCTTTCTGTTGAGCTGACTGTCTGAACTGAGCAGCCATCTCAGAGATGAAAGTATTGACCTGTAGCTCAGGTCTTGTGTAGGAAACCTTTTTACAGTTGGGACACGCATAGGGAACATTAATGTCCCAGTGATCAGTGATGCAGGTTTTACAGAAGTTGTGTCCACATGCTATGGTGACTGGATCGGTGAACACATCCAGACAGATGGAGCACCGAAACTGATCTTCAGTCAGAAGACAGCTGGCAGCAGACATATCGGCACTCTGAGGATAAAAAGTGTAAAGAAACATTAGAAAATAAATGATAACATGGAGATCTTTATTAAAAAAAAAAAGAATCTTTGGCTATGTGAAACAATTGACTATTTCTCATTATATTACATGTCATTTAGCTGACGCTTTTATCCAAAGCGACTTACAATTGCTATATATGTCAGAGGTCGCACGCCTCTGGAGCAACTAGGGGTTAAGTGTCTTGCTCAGGAACACATTGGTTGATGTATCGCAGTGGGAATCAAACCCGGATCTCCCGCACCAAAGGCACGTGTCATATCCACTGCGCCATCACCACCCCTCAAAATATTACTCAAAAAAATTATATAATCTTCAGACTTTACCCAACTAATACATTAGCAAGCACTAACTTACGCATATTTATGGGAAATGAAAAGGACGTATAATAAGACAAATCAAAGACACACAAGGGGAGCAGGAGGAGGTGATGATGGTGTTGATGTGGATGTTAAAGGACAATTCCAGCACAAAATGAATAATGGGTTAATAACATGTGTACCGAGTCGACCGTTCTCTGGGATATGTTTTCATGCTAATCAAATGTATCTCTGGCTTTAAACAAGCTACCGCAAACCAGTGGTGCAAACCGGTGGTTAGCTGCTAACGCTAACGCATGCAGACGCTCATGTAAACATGAACGCTACTCTCTTCATAAGCTATCTTTTTAAGAAACTTTCTGTACACTTACAAAGTTCTCAATTCTTCGGTTTACATGTAGGGACCCTCATTATGCTACCGTGGAAGTGTGGTGATATTTTGAGCCTTGTTAGTGGTGTAGAAATAGTGATTTACCATCTGCCCCGAAAGCTAGCGTTAGCAGCTAACCACGGTTTGCGGTAGCTTGTTTAAAGCTAGAGACACATTCGATTAGCATGGAAACATGTCCCAGAGAATGGTCGACTCGGTACACATATGTTATTAACCCCTAGGTTCATTTTGCGCCGGAATTATCCTTTAATATTGATGTATATGCAGCCAAACTCACACGTAAATGATGTTGCAGCCTGTAATGATTTTGATTGATGGCTATTGATCGACCCAAACCAATCCTCAACCAACAATACTTTCTGTTACAACAATTTATTAATTAATTTATTTCTAATAATCATTTCTCCAGTAAAAAAAATAAAAAGGCCTTTATTTAATTTACATTCATTGTCCAAACCAGAACCCTGCATGTGACTCCTTTAAATCTCCCCTGCACTATGTTTACAGGTCTGTTCACCTGTGAGAGAGTGACACAGGAAGGTTAGAAGAGATAACATCAATATGAGCGAGTGACGTCAAGCTTTCATGTAACGTCTTAAACGTGATTAGTATGGTGTTTGTGCAGGTCTGCAGTACGTAGTATAACCACATTTCCCCATGGCTTATTGGGCTCTGCTTAATTAGGTGTCATGGTAACAGCAACCCATAAAATGTACAAACGTATGAAAACGTGGAGAAACCAGTCTGACTGGTCTGCAATGAAGAGTTGGCTAACCAGTGTTGTTTCACAGATAAAGGGCCCTATTTTAACAATCTAAGCGCATGGTGTGAAGCGCCTGGCACAGGTGCGTTTAGGGCGTGTCCAAATCCTCAAAAAGGGTCCGGGTGCCGGGCGAATGGTTCAAAAGGGTTGTACTTAGTAGGGGTGTCACGATACCAAAAATTCAGTAGTCGGTGCAAATAAAATAACACGATTCTTGATGCCGATTTCGATACCACGGTAAAAAAAAACTTTAACTTGAAACATGAATTTCTTTATTAAAATATTTGAAAAATATCAAAATGTCATAACAAGACATACAAAACATGTGCAATAGAGCATATAATAACATAATAAAGTGCAATGAATGGTCATAGTGCAACAACTAGTGTCCCCAGACACATTCCAGACTTGCAGGCATCTTTTCAAAAAGGTACTGTGCAAAGACAACAAAAGTGTTTCTAGCAGTTGCTAGACCAGAGACGTTACAAATCCTGGGTAAATATTGGCAGCTTAGAGTCCAAAAGGACGCAGAGATGGCTAATTTCCTCCTGAACAGGTAGCTAAGCATTAGCTTCAGGCTAATTTATCACGGCTACAAGGGACGGGCATTTTGTCATTTCAACATTCGTGTACTCATATTGAATTATATAGCTAGAGTATCCGAGTTGGTTACTCGCAAAAACAATTGAGACACAGCCAGTAAAGTGATTCCAACTGGTCCTGGCTAACCGTGGCTAACGCTGCCATGCTAACCCTGCTAACGGATGTTTAAAACGTGCAGTCTGTTCAGCGGCCGTAGCCGACAACGGTGAGTTATTTTAAGCCGAGAGAGGGGGGCTGTAAATAAGGACAAGAGGACCGTGAGTTTTCAGTGAAAATGCCGTTTTTTAGGTAGGGTAGAGTTGACTCTTGTATGTACTGGAAGTAGAAGGACGTGACTTTGGCCACTTCTTCGTGACCCCTTCTGAATCGATCAACTGGAACACTCTGAAGCGTATACTGTCCCTATCAGTTCTGGAAGAGGCGCATCGTCGCCAACAGTGCCTACGGTGCCTACGGTGCCTACGGTGCTTCAAAAAAATGGGGATCGTTGGTGTTTTGTCATTTTAGAACCGGAAGGTATCGGTAGTATCGGTTCTCATGACATCCCTAGTACTTAGTGTCTTCATTAATTCAGAGGTGTGTTTTGGGCGTAACATGTAATAAACCAATCAGAGGGTCATCTCCCATTCCCTTTAAAAGCCAGGCGCTTTTGGACCTTGGAGCATTGCTGTTATGATGGAGGATTTGCACCGTAATATTTTTATTTGTAATCTTCTGCATGTGTGTGTGCTGCTGTGCGTCCCTGTGTGTGTAACAAGCATAGTGTGCCCGCGCTGTGCACGAGCCTAGGAGCATTTTACTAATGCTCTGTTAAAATAACAATGAAATGCTGCGTTATTGACTTCAGACCAGGTTTTTGTTGATCAATGGTGCGATCAGAATATACTCCCAGAATGCACCTGAACACACCTCCCTGTAAGACCAGCACGCTCATGGGCCACAGATGGGTGCAGGTGCATTTGCTATTTAAACGACGTGGGCGCTGGACGGGAAACTGACAACTGGGTCGGTCTTAAACTAGCAAAGACACTTGCGTCGGGCTTTGTGCCATGCTGCGCCGGTTGCATGATAGGACCCAAAAACAGCGTTGGACTTAAGTTAAACATTCCTTCTGAGTGTGACTTCCTGTCTGGTTAGAGCTCAGGTTTTGAGTTCATACCAGTTGTTGAAACAAAGTAAATAAGATCAGCTGTTCTGCAGAGAGTAGGAACTGCAGAAACAGCGAGGCTGAGAGGAAAGAGTTTGAAGTTTAAGGCTACTTACCAAAGTGTGTTCATAAGCATTAAAAGATCAAATCAGACACTGTACGCTGTTTGGACAACTCAGAGGAAAGCTAAGCTAGGCTAATTTTACATTATTACTACATTATCTGCTGTTACTTTGTTTCTTTGTTCTGGATTCAAATATTCTGTGGGTGCATTTTGTCTCAGTGTACTCACCGGTGTTTGGCAGATATTCTGCTGTCATTGAGAAAAAGCTGCTGGATTCGGTTGAATGTTTCAGAAACTGAGAGACTTGTCTCGACTGCAGCTCTGCTGTCGCTCAGACAAACTTTCACTTTCATTCAGGAAATGTGACGTTGCAGCTCTCCTCTTTCACTGTTGCTCCACCTCAGTGGAGCTCTGCGAAATCACAGACAGAGAGGCCTACTTGTGGCTAAAGTTTTCCATCTCAGTTTCATTTTTTTTAAATCTTTTTTTTCTCCTATAATGCGATTAGTAAGAAAGCAGCAGAAAAGTGAAATAAGAGGCTAAACAGTGAGCTGAACATCTGAGTGTTTGTGGGATCAACGGCTGTTGATCAAAAGTTACAGGATGTTCTTGACTATCTGGCTCTGACCTCTGTTGTGTTGTCTGTTTATAGTTGTTTGTTCTTTATGCTGCTGTATATTTCCATTGTAGAAACATAGAAGTCCTCCCCCTGGGAAATTTTTAGCGTCACAGACTTCATTTCCTGCAATTTGATAGACTTTTTTGCACCAATTTACGGTGGAAATCGCGTTATTTATGCAAAGGAAAACACAGATGACAATTCAAAATATATCAAAATTATAATGCAAAGTATGTTGTTGCGTGTCATTGGGCATTTTTAAGAGGGTATATGGAAATCCTGGCGCTTTCTTAGTGGGTATGCTGCGTATACCTGCATATCAAGTAGACTACGTCACTGCATGGACATAAATATGTGTAGTGGCAGATTGTTAAAATCCATCCTCGCTACTTCTTGTAGGATGTCAAGAGTTCGGACTTAGCACAACATTCTGGGCCCTGTAGAAAGGCATCCTCTATGGGCCCCTCTACAGCTATCTACAGCTATTCAGTCTAGCATCTTTTTGGGCTCTCCTCCCATGAGGGCCCTGGGTACTCATATTACCAATAATAAAGAAAACAAGTATCCATATGCTGGATTATGAAAAACTGAAATTACAATCTGTGGTCAGAAAAATAGTTGCTCCACTAATTTACACCAACTCCACTTAAAGAAACCAACTCCAAACTGTCCAATAGCAGGCGAGACTAGTGGAGGGTGAGTCGTAACAAGGCAAAACACAAATCAAAACACATTGTACAACATGACCAACTACCTGAATCATAATGTGGATTACATATTTTTAATGTCATAAAACATTTTACTCTTGCAATGGGAAAAAAATACAAAAACTGTAAACAATACAACACGTATATTAGCCTGTGCCTATGTTATCTCCTTACATATACCTACGCTCTCCGTCTCTGTAAGATTGGGAATGATTGAGATTTCTCTCGGCACAGCTACCAGAAGACTTCACACTTTCAGACAGGTTGCTCACGTCACATTTACGTCTTCAAGTTCAGTTGGAGGCTGCTCAGTAACGCTCAGCCAGCACCGGGAAAGAGACTTCTTCACTGGTCTCCGTGGAAGTCTACGGTGTCTCTTTGTCCATTCTTTTACTGTCTATGTCAATATCTCTGCTGAATCAACACAGAAGTGCAAAGAATTGATAGTCCCCCACACTTTCATCTATATATTTATGGCTATTTAAGACCACTATTGCAGGGCAGGGCCCCCCTCATATTATTTATTTATTTATGTTTTCATTTTCTGATGTCTCTATGTTTTTAGCTTTTTGTCTTTAGGTTGTTGTGTTGTAATTGTTGGAGCTTGTATTGCAAGACAAATTTCCATGTCTACGGACAATAAAGTGCTATCTATCAATCTATCAATCTATCTATCTATCCCTATTTTTCTAGATTTCTATCTATCTATCTATCTATCTATATTTCTATTTATCTATCTATCTATGTATCTATCTATATTTCTATATTTCTATCCATCTATCCATCTATCTATCTATCTAAACTCCTGCATTCATATACTAACAATAATACTTTTTATTTGTAGTTTTAGATTATTGAAAAGCAATCCCAAAGTGCTTCAGAGTAAAATATTACAGGTCTAAAAAAAGAAAGCCAAAAAAAAAAAAAAAAAAAAAACCTTTTTAAGTTTTTTTTTTAAAATTTTTTTTTTTTCCCCCCCCCCCTTCCTCTTTTTTATTTCCAATTATTTTTTTATATTTTTTTCTCTCTTCACTCCTTTTTTTTTTCTTTTAATTTCCTCTTAAATTTTTTTAAAAAAAAACCTCTCTACATCCTTTTTTATTCTCCATTTTTTCAAAGAAATTTTTTTTTTTATTTCTCCCCTTCCTACTTCTTTTTTTTCCCCCCCCCGCCCCCCATATACTGGCTCTATACACGCTAAAAAGTCCTGATTATTTACATGGAGTCTGGTGGAGATATGCTGGCTCTATACACGCTAAAAGTCCTGATTATTTACATGGAGTCTGGTGGAGGTATGCTAGCTCTATACACACTAAAAGTCCTGATTATTTACATGGAGTCTGGTGGAGATATGCTGGCTCTATACACGCTAAAAGTCCTGATTATTTACATGGAGTCTGGTGGAGATATGCTGGCTCTATACACGCTAAAAGTCCTGATTATTTACATGGAGTCCGGTGTAGTTTGGTGATGGTGATTTCGGGGCTGTTTCATGTTAAACTAAAAGGATCTTACTCTTTAATTAAAAGGTCTATCTCTGTAGGGATCCTTTCCATAATGTTGTCAGACACAAATTTATCAGCCTTGATAAAGATTGTTTCTCGCTTAATACTGGACCAATGTCAAGGACTGTTGTTCCCATCAGTCACATAGACAACCCGAAGTTACCCTTTAACGCTGGATTCTAAACCCTGGACCTGGAGGAGGTAAAGAGCAGCACACAGGCTCCTCCCAGGCTCCCTGAACGCATCACGTTGAGTCCTGGGTATTTAACATTCTACCCCGGACAGCGGCAGGTTGTTGCGCAAGCGCAGCCCATTCAGTGTGCATGAATACTGAGCGAGGAGAGGACAGCAGCACCGGGAGAACTGGGACTGGGAGGACACAGTGGACTGGACGGACCCGGACCGTACCGGACCCGGGCAGGCGGACATGGAGAGACAGAACGGCAGCAGCAGCATCTGCTCCCGGGCGCACGGCACCGTGACGGAGGGCCAGAAGAAGAAGACGAAGAAGGAGGAGGAGGAGAAGGAGAAAATCCCCGACAGAGTGACCCTGAAGAAGGAGATCGGGCTGCTGAGCGCGTGCACCATCATCATAGGTGAGGCAGGAAATATAAAGACAGCTGCCACTTGGCTCAGCTTTTTAACTTCATAACTGCACAAGTTCCAAAATAAACAAGTTAATGTCGTTTGAATCTTCTCTGCAGCTCTGATAAAATTCACAAACAAAAGTTGTCGAAGAAAAGCTTAAAGTCCCCCCCCGTGAACAGTTGACTGGTTAGGAAAAACTCGGGACTCCATGTTTGTTTGCATGTGTGTTCAGATGAAAGTGAGTTTGTGAGTGCTCAGAGTCCACAAGCAGCCTGGCAGAAGAACATTGTCTGCTGGAGCAGAACGGACAGCAGGGAGCTTTTAAACACACCTGAAGAGAGTAAATACAGGGGCATCATGCAGGATGGATGGATGGAGGAAGGGATGGATGGATGGATGGATGGAGGGATGGATGGAGGGGGGCCTGCAGGGGGTCAGGAAACATGAATCAGCTGTCGTGGGAATAGCTATAGCTAACTTACTGACACTTAACTAGCAGGAGAAACTAGAGGAGCATTGAGTTAAATGAACTACCGACTCTTTTAAGATTTAAGATTTAAGATAAGATAAGATTTTATTAGACTTTATTAATCCCACACTGGGGAAATTCCTGTGCTACAGCAGCTCAAAAGACAAAAATGTACACACATCAGAATAACTCAAATACACATAAAGTAGACATAGGAGAAAAAATATACATAAAGTATAAGAAATGGGTTTAGTTATAATAATGATAATAATAATAATAATAATTTGTGCTGTCAAACGATTAAAATATTTAATCGCATAAATTTCATAGTTAACTCGCAATTAATCGCACATTTTTATCTATTCTAAATGTCCCTTGATTTCTTTTTGTCCCATTATTTTTCCTCATTTTAATGCAATAATCAACATGGAAAAGTGGATCGGCTTGCTTTGTGCTTTTGTGTTTATATACTGTCTGTATATATACAGATGAGTAAGGTGCGGGTGAATAGATATGACCTATTACACAGTTGAAGGTAACAGAGAGTAATAAATATATAAATATGCATAGTGCAGAATATTGTCCAGTGATGGCTCATATTGCAGAATCAGCTAGCAGTGCTACATTATGATGTTGCATTAAAGAGTCTGACTGCTGCTGGACTGAAGGACCTGCGGTAGCGCTGGGGGTGCAGCAGTCTGCTGCTGAAGGAGCTGCTCAGGGAACTCCCACTTACAGTGTATGTTATAGCATAATTCACAAACTACAGCAGTTATTTAAAACTGTGTTTCAGGGCTGTTTTTGATCTTTACAGATAGAGTAGGTCTAGACCACACTCTATAATTTATAGGTCATAGAGTCTATAAATTAGAGCATTTAAGCATTTGGTGCTACAGAGGCGAGGAAACACTTTAGGGGATGGGGCTACAGAAATATGTCAAAAAAAAAACACGTTCTTCTCCACACATAACAGGACCACAATATTAAAAATGTAACGCACCTTCGGGTGCCTGGGTAGCTCAGTTGTTAGAGAAGGCGCCCTAGAGGTTTACTCCTTAACGCAGCGGCCGCGGGTTCAACGGCCCTTTGCTGCATGTCGTTCCCCCTCTCTCTCTCCCCTTTCATGTCTTCAGCTGTCCTGTCAAAATAAAGGCCTAAAATGCCCCAAAAATAATCTTAAAAAAATAACTAAAATAAAGTTGTCTCTCATCCATCTGACGATTACGTTTTTTGTGGTATGTGATGAGAATTGCAGCTGGATAGCGTTGCTCGTGTGGCTCTTAGAGCGGGGTTCTCCCTGGTCCACATGTTGAAGAACAAAGTGTCTTTGGTTAAAACACACACAAGGTCCTATTTTAAAGAAAGGAGCGCCTGGCGCAGGTGTGTTTAGGGCGTGTCCAAATCCACTTTTGCTAGTTTGACGGAGGTAAAAAAGGGTCTGTGTGCCGGGCGCCTGGTTCTAAAGGGTTGTACTTAGTGTCTTCATTAATCAGAGGTGTGTTTTGGGCGTAACATGCAATCAGCCAATCAGAGATCATCTCCCATTCATCAACCAATCAGAGATCATCTCCCATTCCCTTTAAAAGCCAGGCGCGTTTGGACCTTGGAGCATTGCTGTTATGATGGAGGATTTGCACCGTAATATTTTTATTAGTATTCTTCTGCATGTGTGTGTGCTGCTGTGTGTGTGTGTGTGTGTGTGTGTGCTGCTGTGTGTCCCTGTGTGTGTAACAAGCATAGTGTGCGCGTGCTGTGCACGAGCCTAGGAGCATTTTACTAATGCTCTGTTAAAATAACAATGAAATGCTGCGTTATTGACTTTAGACCAGGTTTTTGTTGGTCAATGGCACTATCACTTCCCGCTGCCTCAAGATAGCAATACTCCCAGAATGCACCTGAACACACCTCCCTGTAAGACCAGCACGCCCAGAATGCACCTGAACACACCTCCCTGTAAGACTAGCACGCCCAGAATGCACCTGAACACACCTCCCTGTAAGACCAGCACGCCCAGAATATACCTGAACACACCTCCCTGTAAGACCAGCACGCCCAGAATGCACCTGAACACACCTCCCTGTAAGACCAGCATGCCCAGAATGCACCTGAACACACCTCCCTGTAAGACCAGCACCCCCAGAATGCACCTGAAACACACACCTCCCTGTAAGACCAGCACGCCCAGAATGCACCTGGAACACACCTCCTGTAAGACCAGCCCCGGAATGCACCTGAAACACACCTCCCTGTAAGACCGCCGCCCAGAATGCACCTGAACACACCTCCCTGTAAGAGCCGGCCACGCAGAATGCACCTGAACACACCTCCCTGTAAGACCAGCACGCCCAGAATGCACCTGAACACACCTCCCTGTAACACCAGCACGCCCAGAATGCACCTGAACACACCTCCCTGTAACACCAGCACGCCCAGAATGCACCTGAACACACCTCCCTGTAAGACCAGCACGCCCAGAATGCACCTGAACACACCTCCCTGTAAGACCAGCACGCCCAGAATGCACCTGAACACACCTCCCTGTAAGACCAGCACGCCCAGAATGCACCTGAACACACCTCCCTGTAACACCAGCACGCCCAGAATGCACCTGAACACACCTCCCTGTAACACCAGCACGCCCAGAATGCACCTAAACACACCTCCCTGTAACACCAGCACGCCCAGAATGCACCTAAACACACCTCCCTGTAACACCAGCACGCCCAGAATGCACCTAAACACACCTCCCTGTAACACCAGCACTTAGAATGCACCTAAACACACCTCCTCTGTAACAATGAGCACGCCCAGAATGCAAAAAAAAAAAAACCTAAACACACCCCCCCTAAAAAAAAAAACCACAAAAACAACTAAACCAAAAAACACCAACAAAACACACAAAAAAAACAAAAAAAAAAACAAACAACTAAACAAAACCAAAAAAACAAAAAAAAAAAAACAAAAAAAAACACAAAAAACAAAAAAAAAAAAAACATAGTAAAACCCCCACAGCAAAAAAAAAAACAAAAAAAAAAAAAAAAAAAAAAAAAAAGAAAAAAAAAAAAAAAAAAAAAAAAATTTATATATAAAAATATTTTAAAAAAAAAAAATAATATAAAATAAAAAAAAAAAAAAAAAAAACAACTACAAAAAAAAACAAAAAAAAAAAAAAAACAAAAAAAAAAAAAAAAAAAAAAAAAAAAAAAAAAAAAAAAAAAAAAAAAAAAAAAGAAAAAATAGGGCGGCCTAAAGCATTTATGCATTCCTTTTTTATGTTGCATACAATGCTAAGGTATACAAATAATATTTATTAACATTAAACATACATGTAGCAGTGAATTCTTTAGGCTTAACTGTATCTGTGAATGGCTACCTTAGCGGCCAGTAACCTGTCATCAATTTTGTGATAATTTAAAAACTAATCACAAATAGGCCGATGTATCTTAGCTAATAATATGTTGGACTCGTGTTTATGTATATTTCTTATATATTCCCCTGCAGTAGGGCTGCACAATATATCGTTATTTTATCGCCGTCGCAATATCAACATATAATATATACAATATACACATCGCAAAACACACTCAGAGATTTCTTGTGTTAGTTGAAAGACAATATCCATAGAAAACTGCCCTTAAACTTGTAACTTTCTGTTTTTAAGTGGTGCCTTTTATATTCAATTCAATGTTCAATAAAAGAATGTAACAAAAATGATTTCCTTTCGTTTTTGCACTCGGTTTATTTATCGTAATGATATCGTTATTGCGATTTTCAACAATGTTATTGCCTGTCGCATATTTTCCTCGTATCGTGCAGCCCTACCCTGCAGTCACTCTAAGGACCCCCTGTTAAAGATCTCTGGTGGAGGTGTGGGCAACCTTTACTATCAAAAGAGCCATTTATGGCCCAAAAACATGAAAAGAAACTTGTCTCGAGCTGCAAAACATATTTGAGTCTTTTAATGAAGACTATTTAAGTGTAAATTAGCATATCAACATTACTAATAAGTCTAAATGGGCATTCATTAATATGTTTGTTGCCATTTTTTTTGTGGAGAGGCATATTTAATATTTTCTGAACAATCACAATTTAAAAAAACTAGCAGCAGTAGTGGAGTTTGAATATTTAAACTAGTTCTTAAAAGTACATCTGCTCTGTTGTCTGCAGCAATGAGAATGTCTGTGGCTGTGTTGTATTTCAAATTGTATTTGATGTCATTTTAAACTCTATGGGCCCTATCTTGCACTCAGCGCAATTGCCTTTGTACACCGACGCATGTATCATTCCTATTTTGCACCCGACGCACAGCGGACTTTTCCCTCCACAGACGCACGTCGGTAAATTAGGGAATGTATTTGCGCTCCCGGGGGCGGTTCAGCGAAAAGAGGAGGCGTGTTCAGGCGCAAACGTTACTTTGTGCTATTCTACAGTTTCAGAAAACAATTCCTAAAGTCAGTGGCGCGTTATTCAGATGCTATTTTAGGGGCGCATGCTTGGCCATAATGTAGCGTGTGCACAACGCGCATACACTTCTCTCATCTAAATGGATGCAGCAGTTCCCATTTTTGCAAACCATACATTATTACAAAGGAAAATATTACTGAAAATGCGCTTCAGGTGTTTGGATAGGTCAGGAGGCACTTTACAGTACAGTCCTCAAAAAGTCGCAGCATTCTTTGTGGCTTGTTGTGTTTTACACAACATTTCCATGAATCATGGATGTGTTGATGACATAAATGAGGAAATATTAGAGGACTTAAGGAGACGTGATGTTGAACTACGGCGGGATCTGGTCCGGGAGTAATGCGCGATGCGCTCCTGATGGAGCGGGTGGACGGAGATGGAGTGGGGGGAGGAGGAAGGGGCACAGCAGGAGCAGGTGGTGCGTTTGGAGGCCCACGCTCCATGGCTGCAGCAATCCTCTCCAGACTTGAGGAGATACGCCCGAGAGGCCGCAGCAACATCGCCACTCGGCCAAGACGGGCATTTATTACTTTGCCGCATCTCGCATCGGCAGCTCCCGCTGGCGTGCGCCAGGCAAATCCGCCGTCATAATAGCAATCCGCCATGGAACAAGCGCCCTGCTCTTAAAGGGAATGTGAGATGACGCTCTGATTGGTTTATTGCACGTTACGCCCAAACCACACCTAGCTACTTCAGACCAACCCATTTTAGATTTGCGTCGGGCGCAAGAGTCATTTATCCCGCCGGTATCATAGCAACAGCGCCAGAGATCCGCCCACAAAGCTACTTGCGTTTTGCGTTTCATACTTGCGTTTCAGATCGTTAAAATAGGGCCCTTTGTGTGTCTAATGTATTTTATTTTCTATCCCCACTTCCCTTCCCCTAAGTTGTCAGGAAGCCACTGTAAATAAGAACCTGTTCTTAATGACTAGCCTGAAAAAATGAAGGGGAAATAAAAATAAAAAAAGTCTTTCAATATATATCTTTTTTTTTAAATATTTGCCTGTTTCTTGCTGCAGATGAAGCAGTAACCCAGCAGCAAGCAAATAAATCTGCCGCTAAACGTCATCACGTTTAGCGGCAGTATTTAGTGAATAATGTATTTAGTGAATGATTGGAATAAATGGATACCCTGGAAATCCAGAGTTGTCGCGAGAGCACAATTTGAGTTTGCTCAGCGAGTCACTCTGGCATTCTGTAATGATGCTCATTAACCATGCCCTGGTAGCCGAGCTGCACCAATCACATCGGTGTATCTGATGTAGGCGGGCCAGAGGCGAGTTAAACAGATGACGACAGCGCTGCCACGTCATTAGTAAACTTTACATTACATGCCATTTAGCTGACGCTTTTATCCAAAGCAATTACAATTGGCCACACACCTCTGGAGAAACTAGGGGTTAAGTGTCTTGCTCAGGGACACATTGGTTGATGTATCGCTGTGGGAGTTGAACCCAGGTCTCTCACACCAAAGCTGTGTGTCATATCCACTGCACCACCTCCACTGCTAGCTTGGAAATTCAGACCCAAATCTGAAAGATTAAGGGTCTGGCAATGAGTAATGAAAATGGCCCAACTCATTGCAAACAATGCAAAATGGCTACGGATGAACACCAGTTGTTTGAAACGGCTTTGGCCGCTACAATGTACGAGTTAGACTTGGCTTTTTATCTAAAAGAGGAACAGAAGATGGCGGTCCAATCGTTCCTTTGCAAGAAAGATGGTTTTGCCGACCGGATACAGCAAGAGTTTAATTTACCCGTTAGCTCCTCTGGTAGCTAAGAGTTTAATCTACCAGTTAGCTCCGCTTGTAGCTAAGAGTTTAATTTACCCGTTAGCTCCTCTGGTAGCTAAGAGTTTAATCTACCAGTTAGCTCCTCTGGTAGCTAAGAGTTTAATCTACCAGTTAGCTCCTCTGGTAGCTAAGAGTTTAATCTACCAGTTAACTCCGCTTGTAGCTAAGAGTTTAATCTACCAGTTAGCTCCGCTGGTAGCTAAGAGTTTAATCTACCAGCTAACTCCGCTTGTAGCTAATAGTTTAATCTACCAGTTAGCTCCTCTGGTAGCTAAGAGTTTAATCTACCAGTTAGCTCCGCTTGTAGCTAAGAGTTTAATCTACCAGTTAGCTCCTCTGGTAGCTAAGAGTTTAATCTACCAGTTAGCTCCGCTGGTAGTTAAGAGTTTAATCTACCAGTCAGCTCCGCTGGTAGTTAAGAGTTTAATCTACCAGTTAGGTCCGCTGGTAGCTAAGAGTTTAATCTACCAGTTAGCTCCTCTGGTAGCTAAGAGTTTAATCTACCAGTTAGCTCCTCTGGTAGCTATGAGTTTAATCTACCAGTTAGCTCCTCTGGTAGCTAAGAGTCTAATCTACCAGTTAGCTCTTCTGGTAGCTAAGAGTTTAATCTACCAGTTAGCTCCTCTGGTAGCTAAGAGTTTAATCTACCAGTTAGCTCCGCTGGTAGCTAAGCGTATGGGGCTTAGCGAAAAGTATTGTTGTGATTGGTCATAGTGTTAACCAATTGCACCTCGAGTTGGACAATTTTCATTACTCATTGCCAGACCCTTAATCTTTCAGATTTGGGTCTGGATTTCCAGGCTAGCAGTAACCCAGCAGCATGCAAATTATTGTAAATTGTAAATTATTGTATTAAATTTCTTTTGAAAACTTTTAATTTTTGGATTTGGAACCAGTTGCTCGTCTATAAACACTCAAGACCGCTATTAAGGTTTGGCAAACATGTATAGGATAAAGCACTGAGCATACATAGGCTACAACACACATTTTAGTTGACTGAGGGAAATGTTATGGAGTCTAAATGGAGAATGTAAGAATCACTTTAACAATAATTCATTTCCATATAACTTTCTGTCAAAGCCACAGGGAGCCACTGCAGAGGGGCTAAAGAGCCGCAGGTTTCAGACCCCCGGGCTAAGCTGTTGTTGCATGCTCAAGGCGGACATTTTTGTTAAAACAAAAAAAAATCCTTCTCCAGAACAAGAGAAAGGTCCTGTGCGCAGAATGCTGAAGCACCTTTCCATTCAGAGCGAGAGAGCGCCAAGTTGAACGAGCTGGCTGCTCGGCACACTGAACCACGCTCGGCATCAAGAGTCATTTCGTGCCACTGGATTGAATCAAAAGGCACTTTTCATAGATCTCATCTCACATCACCAATATGTGGTTGTTTTTTTTCTTCTTTTCCTGCCGTGTGTCACTTTTCAGGACGCTGTTGCAGGAAGAAACGGATGCAGAAGGTGAGCGGGTCACTTGCCACCTCTGCAGCCCCCCGGGAGTGGATAATTTATGTCTGGTTATGTAATGGCTGTCTGTGCCACTTGGCTGCCTTCTGCCGTGCTACTGGTAGCGCTGTAGTCTGAATGCGTCGGATCTGCTGGTACTCTACACTGCATACTGAGGCTCTGGGCAGGAGGGATTGTCCCGGGCCTGAGTGATGGCCTTTAACTCCTTCTGTGACTCTGTCACAGAGCTCTTTGTGCTTTAATAACCCTCTGTATAAACTCGGAGGGGGACAGTGTGGATTGTGTGACTGAGGTTGCTCAAGAGTCTCAAACTGGTGTGTATTTATTTTATTTTTTTTTAACCCTCCTGTTGTCCTCGGGTCAAATTTGACCCATTTATTTAAAGTTTTCATATCAGAAATTTGGGTTTCTTTGAACAAAATTGTCAAAGAAACCAACTTGGATGGTTCCGTACAACCATCACTCTTAAAAAAAACTAAAAGTAATGATCAGTTCACTGCTTGTGTTTTATCTAATTTTATAGCATTTAGAAACAAAAATGACAAAAGAACATTGAAAAAAAGTGACAAAAATGTTGGGAAAAGCCTGAAAAATTGACAAAAACTAAAAATAATTGCTCAAAATAAATCGACAAAAACGTTGGAAATATTGACAAAAAAAAACAGGAATAAATCGACAAAAACTTCGAAGAATGTAACAAGTGTCGAAAAAGGACAATAAAAGGTTGAAAAAAAAGTTTTCATTTAAAATTTTGACCCAGAAAAAACTAAGTTGCGTGATCGACGGGACGACAACACGAGGGTTAAGGTGCAGAGGCAGAAACTGGGTGATGCGTAATATGCCAAAACCTCTCCAAAACCTCTCCAAATAAGTCATAAGTGCTGTATGGACGTATATGTAAACATGTTTCCCACATGTGTGAAAATGTTTTGCGTTGAATGTTCAAATTTCAGCCCATGATAAAGATGAATGTTTCTTTGTTTGTTTGAGCACGTTCCACATTTTACTGTAATTGCCACCTGCTGTTACGTTTGTAACAGTACGTATATTTAATTCAGATATTAAATCATTTCATTACATGCACAGTTTGGCAAAGTATGGGGCCATTTTAGGTCAAATAAGATACATTACAGATCTGGGAGTGGGGGGGGTTAATATTTATAGAAAATGTCTGGGATTAAAGTTGAAAATTTATGAGAAAAAGATTTGAAAATTTTGGGGGGTTTTTTGTCATGAATCCACATCGCTGACAAAATCTGTGACAGTTTTTTTCCCATAAACTTTCTGCTTTAATCTTGGAACTTCCGAGTTTTCTCTCGGAATATTACCCCCCACCCACGGCTACGTAATTGGTATCAAAATGTTTGGTTTTGCAAGTCAGAAGTAGCAGTCGAGTTACAACCTATGTCCCAAGTCAAGTTCAAGTTCTGATGTTAGCGCTTTAGTGCGTAACTTTTAGATTTTAATGACCGTCCGTTACATTCAAGCCGTTGCCAAATGAGTTGCTACAAAGCTAATTAAGACTATCCGCTCCACACAACTCTCTCTGGATTTCTCAGTGTGACTATGTTCAGAAGATCGTGGCGTCCGGCGACTGTCCCGCGCAGAAACTCTAGTGAAGATATTGACCTCTTCTGAAGAGTCCGTCATGTTATTTTAATCCTCCATGTCCTCCTTGGCTACTAGCTACTGCGTGGAGGAGGTGGTGCGTGATCACGGAAGACTTGTATCATGAGGACGCGCCGACAATGTTGTTGTCATTACTTAGAATTCCTCATGGGGGAGACAGAAACTACGCGCTATATAATATATATATAACTACATAATATATTTAATTAACGTAAATAACGAATGTCTCTTAACCCTCCTGTTATCCTCCAGAGTGCTGATCAGTACGCATTTTTCTGTCCGAGCCCGGCCCGCGTCCGACAGAGCAGTAACCGAACCTGGCCCGAGCCCGAAAAAAGAAAATAACGTGGATGAAAATAATGCTTTCCACAAGTAAAATAAAGGATCAGTTCACTACTTTCATTGAATTTGGGTGTTTTTGTTAAATTTTATAGCATTTGAAAAATAAATGACAAAAGAACGTTGAAAGAAGTGACAAAAATTCCCGGAACAAGCTTCAGAAATGCAGCGAATAACATCGACGAAAACATCAATAAAGAGCCGAAAAACATCGACAAAAACATCGTAAAAAGTCACAAAAAGCTTGGAAAGAAAAAAACGACAAAAACGCCGGGAAAAGTGACAAACAACAACAATTTTGACCCAGAAAAACAAAAAGTTGCATGGTCGACAGGAAGACAACACAAGGGTGAAAGAAGCCAAATGATCAGGTGTTTTCTCGGTATGTTTTGCCGGTGACAGAAAAGATAGAATCAGTATCTAACAACCTTCTTCCTCCTGTCTTCAGGGAACATCATCGGCTCGGGGATCTTCATCTCTCCGAAGGGGGTCCTGGAGCACTCGGGCTCCGTGGGCTTGGCGTTGGTGGTTTGGGTTCTGGGAGGCTGCATCGCTGCCTTGGGCTCCCTCTGCTACGCCGAACTGGGCGTCACCATCCCCAAATCTGGAGGAGACTACTCCTATGTCACCGAGATATTCGGGGGTCTGATGGGGTGAGTGGGGTTATGTCTTTACAGCGAGTCAGTGCTAATACACTGCACATATGCACATATTTATATTTAATTCATATTACTCTAAACCACCTTCTGTAAACCAACTGTATACTATACTATATATATATATATATATATATGTATATGTATACTGTCTACACTGCACTATATTTCTTGTCCACCTGTCTACAGTATACTTTGTATATTGTATTGCACTTTTCTGCTTTTTTTTGCATTTCTGGTTGGACGCAAACTGCATTTCGTTGTCTTTGTACTTGTACTCTGCACAATGACAATAAAGTTGAATCTAATCTAATCTAATCTAAAAACAATGGCAAAATTTGAAAAAAACAACGTCATTGATTTTCATCTAGTCTCGCTTTGCCAGCGACTCCACAACGCTGTGGAGGAAGGTCTGGCGACACCACAGATGCATTCTGGGATAGGAGGGGAAAGAAAACACTCCGGGTTGTTTGCATTTCTTTAAACCAATCCCAATCGTCTTGGGCTCTGCTAAAAAGTCTCAGGAAGGAACTTGTTTTGTTGGAACATTTGCACCCTGCAAAAGAAAACTCCACATCCAATATTAAAGGTTAACTGTTGACACAATACAGTAACGTGAGCTATTTAAATGAGCTGATACATGGTTAAACCTCATTGGCTCTTACCAGTGTATCTCTGTGTGTACTTCGTCCACAGCAATCCCACCAATCAGTCCCAAAACCTCCCAGTTAGAGAGGAAATGCCCTAAACATATTCTTTGTAAATCTTTACAATCATTCACCTAAAGAACCAAGCAGGCCTGTCTTGTTGCACCATCCAAATCTTCTTCAGAACTTTTCATTTTCAGTGTGTAGCTTAACCCTCATGTTGTCCTCGACAAAACATTGGAAAAAAAGTGTCAAAATTGTTGAAAAAAGCGACAAAAACAACGATAAAGACACCGAAAGAAAATGTCAAAAACTTTGGATAAAGCGCAAAAAAATCCAAAAAAATTAAAATATGACAAAAACGTTGGAAAATAAGCGACAAAACGTCAGAAAAAAGGGACCAAAAGGTTGGGAAAAAAACCGCTAACTTAAAAAAGCAACAAAAACGTTGAGATAGGGACGACAAAAGTGTTTTTTTCGTGGTCGAGAGGAAGAAAACATAAGGGTTGAAGGTTGTTGTTGTTTCCTCGAGGGAAACAGACACACGGAGAGAGGAAGGCGAGGGAGGAGGAGGAGGGGGGGGTAGAGCGACCATGTCAATACGAGTGCCGTGCTTTGACACTCCAGTTACCAGGGATGCACCAAATCCAGGATTCGGCTTCAGATTCGGCTGAATAGTGGGCTTTTTGACGGGGGTTCTGGTTTCTGCCGAACCTTAGAATTTTTTCCCACCGAACCGAACCCTACGCTTGCACTCGGCGCGCTACGCTGGTCGCCGTAACAACGGCACCGTTGATTACGGGAAGGTGTTTACGTAGGTGGAGCGTTCAATGCAGTAGGCTGTGAGGAAGTGGACATGGATCTGTTGAGCAGTAGGCTGTGAGAAAGTGGACATGGATCTGGTGAGCAGAAAAAGTTGTTATTTGGCAATATTTTCAGTCAAAAGAAGGCCATTCAAGTCCAAGTTTCAAGTTTATTTGTCACATGCATAGCCATACAATTATAACAAGCAGTGAAATGCATTCCTGACTCCACTCCACTGTGCTATCTCATAGCTAATGACATACTTAAATTTATAGAATAAAATCAAGTTAAAACATAAATTAATAATAAACTACAAATAAAAATATACCACACATATACCCCTGCTCATAAATATAATAAAACCTTATACTACTAAAGTACTCACTAAAGCAGATCAAGGACTTAAAGTGCAAATGTGCGTTGAGCAGTTTGTCATGTTTTGATTCAGGAGCCTAACGGCTTGTGGATAAAAACTCCTCCTGAGTATTTCCGTGTTTGCCGTGATGCTCCTGAATCGCTTGCCTGATTTCAGCAACTGAAATGGGCAGCTGCCAGGGTGGGAGGTGTCTTTTAAAATCTTGACAGCCCTACTCCAACATCTCTTCTGGAAGAGTTGAGCCACAGCAACGCTCAGCAGCACGGATCACTCTTTGGAGAGCCTTCCTGTCCTTCTCACAGCTATTGCTATACCACGCTGCCATACTCTGCGTCAGGATACTCTCTACAGTGGCAGAGTAAAAAGATCTTAAAATTGCTGTGGAGGCTCCAAACTTCCTCAGCTGCCTTAGATGGTACAGGCGCTGATTAGCTTTCCTGGCTGTAGTCTGGGTGGGAGCAGGCCAAGTAAGGTCCTCAGAAATGGTGACATCCAGATATTTAAAAAGTATCCAGTAAAAGTAAGTAAAAGTCCAGCTACATGTTCAATCTGTTCAATGCTGATTGGTCTGGTGGTGGCGAGGACCCTAAACTATACACAACATGGCCGCTGTTACAACATTTGGTACGAAACATCCGAAAGAATACGAGTTGTGCACGAAGGAATCTCCAGACAGCAGCCAGAATGCAGCAACTTCAGGTACGGCAAAGGAAGGACAGTCCCTGTTTACTTCATTCATGTGTTTACTGTGTTCATGGACTGAGGATGGGAGGAGGAGTCAGCACAATCTCAACCAGGGGATTCAGTATTTGGCCGAACCCCAAAAATCTGGATTCGGTGCATCCCTACCAGTTACCGAACGTCTTTCTCTTGTTCAGGTTCCTCCTGTTGTGGAGCGCCGTCCTCATCATGTACCCGACCACGCTGGCCGTCATCGCCCTGACCTTCTCCAGCTACGTCCTGCAGCCCGTCTTCCCAAACTGCGTTCCTCCGTACATGGCGACACGGATGCTGTCCGCCACCTGTCTCCGTAAGTGGCTTCTTCTTACCGAACCATCTCCAGTCTTTGGTTTTATTCCCCAGATTTAGGAGGCTGTGATGAAGACGTCTGTGTAAAGATGGTTAATGTTTAGCATTGTCTGGTGAAACAGGGATTTTTTTAACCATCCTGTTGACCTATTTTTTTTTTTTAAGTTTCTATATCAGAAATTTGGGTTTCTTTCAACCAAATTGTCAAAGAAACTAGCGCGGAGGGTTCCACACAACCATTACTCTTCACAGGTAAAGTAAATGATCAGTTCACTACTTTTATGGAGTATTGAGTATACATTATTGAAATTTATTGAGTTTTATTTAATTTTATTAGCATTTGAAAAAAAAGTGACAAACATGTTTGGAAAAAGCTTCATAAGTGCAGGGGAAAAAATCAACAAAACATTTTAAAAAATTGCTGAAAATAAATCAACAAAAACTTAAAAAATATCAAGGAAAAAATCGACAAAAACATCAAAAAAAATCGCTGAAAAAAATAGACAAAAATGTCAAATAGTGACAAAAAACCTGGAAAACATTCGAAAAAACATTGTGAAAAGTGACAAGTGTCAAACGAACAACAAAAGCTTGAAAAAAAAGTTTTCATTTAAAATTGACCCAGAAAAAACAAAGTTGCGTGGTCGACGAGAAGACAAGTACTGTACTTTAAGTACAATTCTGAGGTATTTCCGTTTTCTGCTACTCTATACTTCTACTCCATCTCAGAGGCAAATGTTGTACTTTTTACTCCACTAAATTTATTTGATAACTTTAGTTACTTTGCAGATTCAGTTTTCTGACTAAAAAAACGCCAAGATCTAAAAGGTGTATCGTAAAAATGTGGCCTTAAAACTGGATGAAAAATCAATTACTGACAGCTTCTGTCAGAAAACAGGAAGAAAGAAAAAAAGTGAAATAAGAGCTCCACTCCTCGTTTTTAGACATTTTATTGGGGAAAAGTTACATATTATCCTAAGTAAGTACAAGGGTTGTCCTCGACTAATGAAATGATATCTACGAATATATCGACTAATAGTTTATTCTCTTGACACATCTGTAAAACACCACTTTAAATCTTGAGATTACTAGAGATTTGCTCGGAAGTTTCTTGGAAATAAGTCATTCTGCATAAAAAAAAATGACTATTAGACTAAAGAAATCTTAGTCGACTAATGTTACATTAAGCAGAGTTTTGAGCCAAAAGTGATCTCGGTGCACCGAGTGTTTTAATCTCCAATAGAAGAACTAATCTCCGTTTAAACTAACATGCCCAAACCAAAATATCTCATCATCAATCTGGTATACTGGGCATAAACAGGAGGTAGCGTGGAGACTCCGCCCACTGCTGGTAGTTGCCATGGTAACATTAGTAGCTTTAAGTCTCAGAGAACGAGACGCCGTGACCGATAAGAGCCAATCAGGACGGAGAAACGTTGGCGCCAGTGTCGGTGTTGCCAAAGGTCTCCGTTTGGAGCCGCTGAGACTGAAACACAACCCCGCAGATTCAGAACCAAAACCGGTCAGAAGTGGTTCCTAATGTCTCCGGTTTAGGGGCTCGGAAACGCCAGAGCAGGGGGAATGAGAGGGGGAAACACCAGAGCAGGGGGAATGAGAGGGGGAAACACCAGAGCAGGGGAATGAGAGGGGGAAACATAGCAGAAGATATATTTTTAAACCAAAGTGTAGCGATGTAAATGTAGCCTGAGACCAAAACGAACGATTAGTTTACAAATCACCTAAAAGTTCTCACATGGTATAACACGGAAATAACTAAACGGAACTGTCATTGACAAGAAAACCACTCCGATCGAGGCTGCATAGAAGTAAATTCCGATGTTACGAGGCTCCACCGCTCTACTTCTGATCCAGCTTGGAGAGATGTTGCACGTTGCTGCCGAGTGGCCAACGCTATACGCTTGCATCATTCATGAAGGATGACATGTTGTCTCGTGGCTGCTCTGTTGCTGCTGGAGGATCCAGCATCTTCTCTCTCTAATGCTGATCACACACAAGGCCATCAATAAACCACAGGTCCTTTCCTCTGTGTGTCAGAGAGAGATGGGGAAGTGGTCACGGGTGAAATGTCTCGGATGTAACTTGTGTCTGAAGGCTTTTTACTAAAACCCCTTTTCCACAGCTGTAAGTAAAAAATGCACAGCATCCCTCGAGAAGGGAGGAGAGCAGGAAGACTCGATGAGGGAGAATGTTTCTGTCGTTCGGAAAACTAAAACATGGAGGAATCCAGATAGTGACAGGCCGGCTGTGTCTGGTTGGGTTAGTTTGGGGTTAAAACGTACGGGCACAAGGGAACCACAGATGGGCGAACACAGTTTAACAGCCGAGACACACCGACCAGACGGCCGACCGTCGACGGAAAAGCCAGTCGAAGTTGGCTTTTCGGGTCACGCTGAGGCGACACCGACTTGAGAAATGTAATACGTCTCCATAGCAGCAGGCGGTGCTAATCTGTAATGTTGCCCAAGAAATGACAAGTGGCAGCTGATTGGACGAACGCGTCAGATGGGTTTGTTTTCTCCGGAAATTCAAAGCCAGACTGTCATGGCGTCTCGTTCAGAATATGATCTCATATTGGACTAAAATAGTTCACAGACATGTTTCTGAGAACATTTGAAGCGAGAAATAGGCCGTGCAGTTGCTGAATCTGTCTTCATTTCAGATCGACAAAGGTCAGTTTAAGAGATTTTCGTCAGATTTTGAGAGACTCTAGTCACCTCATCCTGCTCGCCATTTCCGGATGAGTCCCGACTTCCCTGCCACTGACTGAACATGTCACGTCGGCCAAAATGAACGCCGACAGCCCCCAGACTGACGACGGCACGGGACACACCGAACAGACTCGAGGCACCGACCTCGCCAGACTGTCCCACGGCCGATTATCGGCTTAAAGCAGCACTAGAGAACTTTTCTGCATCGGTCCCCCTATAGATTGGAAGCAGAATTGTCCATTACTGCTGTCGTAATGTCTCATTATGTCTCATTACGTCTCATTACGTCTCATTATGTCTCATTATGTCTCATTACGTCTCATTACGTCTCATTACGTCTCATTACGTCTCATTACGTCTCATTATGTCTCATTATGTCTCATTCGAACTACAGATCTGGCAAACTTGCATAGTGCGGTTATAGCCGGTAGAGGGCCGCAAAGCGAATGCAGAAGTGGCGTTCACCCTGTTACGAGTTGATGAACCACTGGAACGATTTTGGAAAACATTATTTTAAGGTACATTATTTGCCAGATCGGGTAGCCGATCTGTAGTTCGAATGAGACATAAGAATAACGGTTATGGACAATTCGGCTTCCAACCTGTAGGGGGAACAAAGCAGATAAGTTCTGTAGTGTTGCTTAAAAACCTCCTTAAAACGGTAAGGTTTGGTTATCTAATAACCCATATTAAAGGGACACAGATATTAAAAGCGGGTTAAGAGAACCACTGGACGGTCAGCAGGAGTGTAACACATTAAAGGTCCCATGACATGCTGCTTTTTGGATGCTTTTATATAGGCCTTAGTGGTCCCCTAATACTGTATCTGAAGTCTCTTTTATATAGACCTTATTGGTCCCCTAATACTGTATCTGAAGTCTCTTTTATATAGACCTTAGTGGTCCCCTAATACTGTATCTGAAGTCTCTTTTATATAGACCTTAGTGGTCCCCTAATACTGTATCTGAAGTCTCTTTCCCAAATTCTCTGGGTGGTCAAAGCAGAGAAAGGGGAAGTAACCTTGCTCCTTATGACCTCATAAGGAGAAGATTCCTGATTGGTCCATCTGAGCTTTCATTTTCTCAAAGGCAGAGCAGGATACCCAGGGCTCGGTTTACACCTATCACCATTTCTAGCCACTGGGGGACCATAGGCAGGCTGGGGGGACGCATATTAATGTTTAAAGTTTGGGCAGACTGTGTTCGATGATCTGCAACTAACCATTATTTTCATTGTCTATTATTCTGTTGAATATTTTCTGGATTAGTGGATTAGTTGTTTGGTCTCTAAAATGTCTGAAAATTGTGAAAAACGTGGATCAGTGTTTCCCAAAAAAGCCCAAGATGACGTCATCAAATGTCTTGTTTTGTCCACAACTCAAAGATGTTCAGTTTCCTGTCCCAGAGGAGAGAAGAAACTAGAACAATATTCACATTCACAAGCTGACATCAGAGAATGTTTTTGACTCAAACCGATTAATCGATCATCAAAATAGTTGCAGACTGATGTAAAACTAATGGATTCATCTTTGCAGCTCTGGTCCACATGAACTCAGCTCAGAGCTGTTCTGTCACTCCATAAAGTCATCATGCATGCAGCATTTCTTTTTTAACGCAATAAATTTTTGATGGGAACATTTAAATGTTTGAGGAGTGAAGAAGCTCTCGGCTTTCACATCCACTCAAAACTTTTTAGAGTGAGCCTGTCAGTTTAGTTTAGTCTGAGTTAGTTTTCAGTGTGTTTGTTAGTTTGGTTTTCAGTTTTTTGATGGGAACATTAAATGTTTTCAGGAGTGAAGAAGCTCTCGGCTTTCACATCCACTCAAAACTCATTTTCTGACATTTTAGAGACAACTTTGATTTACCAGAAAATAATCCACAGCTGAGTTGCAGCCCTGTGTGTGGACCTGTCAGGCTGCCTAATTGCTTGGTGTCTTGCCTGAGAGTACCCGCACTGAACCCCATTAATCCACACAGCGTCTTTATCTTATCAACGACTAATGCCCACCTTACACCAAACGACTTTTCAAGCAATTCCACTGTCGCAGATCTTATCTTATTTTCTTTTTATAAACAACGAACACTCACCCAACACATTATCATTCACACTACAAAAGCTACGTGGTCAAATGCATCCCAGACCGCCTCGGCAAGTGGTTAGAGTGATCACATCGCTATAGAGCTCAACAGTGTGGTTCCCGAAGGTAAAATCCCATTCATTTTCTCCATAAGGATTTAGATTATCAGCCGTAATGTCTAAACCATCCGAGGTAGACTGATCATTAGCTACGTGGTTATAAAACGAAATTGTAGAAGCCAGAAGTCTTCATGAAATCAACCTGGTTTTTAGAAGAAAACCTGTTTAATTTGCGATCTCATGGAGAAAAACCACACTACCCACAATCCTAAGCGTAACAGCGTTGTCTCTGATAGGTCCAACTCGCTGTTGCCACAGAAACGTTTACCGTACCAGCGAAACAGTGAACGGATAGAGCGAGCTGCTACCATTGGAGTCTACGATAGTTTCCCGTACGCAGTCTTGTAGCTTTGCGTTTCTTGCCGTTTTCAAAATGATAATGTTTTTGCGCCGAAGCAAATATTTTATGCTCACCGTTCATCTCGTAGCTGGTTGGCTCGGTTGCAGACTTACAACTCTTTATGTCAGCAATTTTTGAAACGTCAATAAAACAACGGTGGAAAAACACTTCCGGAACCAGAGCCGTAAAAATGTGGGCGGTCACTGTTGAGCTCTTTCGGTCGTTTACACGTTTGTGTGTGTGTGTATATATATATATATATATATATATAAAACCTATTATTATTATTATTATTATTATTATTATTATTATTATTATTATTATTATTTTCTTTACATAAATAAAGATATTTGCACCA